>NC_136503.1:85542342-85659842 GCF_053919585.1 Euprymna scolopes | reverse complement strand
ATTGATAGTAGTTTTTGCCAGACCACTGTTTTTTTTTTTTTTTGTGAAAGCTTTGCCAGGGAGACCACGGATTGAGGCTCAGACAAACACTTGACATGAAAACAATAGAGCAGAGACCGGATAGCAACGTCTTTCCTACCGAAAGAGATTGCATGGAAGAGGAGGCATCACGTATTAGCATACAAAGTTGGTTTGTTGCGCAAGTGATGAATAGGGCTATGACAGCAGAATATTCTTTTCATTGTTTTCACTCTCGAGTATATATCCGACACAGTTAGACACAGTTAATCAACCAAAGACCACATCATTCTATATGAAAGCATATAAGATATCAACGGATACACATTGGAGAGTTTAAAATAATGAAAAGAATATGCTGTTGTCCTAGCCCTAGTGATGAATCAGAACCTGTATTGAGTTGTAGAAATAGCCTTGATTTACCTTGTCGCCGTAATGAAAGGAATTGCCTCTGCCTGGCGCGTAGAGCTTCGATGTAAGAAAGAACAGGTTTCCGCCGGAACAAGAGTATTTATGCGCATTGTCCTCGTTTCACCGTCATGTTTGACATCTATCAAAACGAGTTTCATAGTAGACGGTTTAACTTGTGCATTTCGTCGTAGCTCGTAATTAATTACAACGACAAAAAAAAACGTGGAAGAATATAACGCGTTTTATCATTTAAATGATTAAGATCATTGAATGAGAGTTGTAAATAATATTTAAAGTGTTATTGAAGAAAAGTATAACGTACTTTGGGGTAATTTCGCCAGCTAACTAAAAGTGATGTTTGGGGAACCACGTATATAAAGAGCACTTTTTTTTTTTTACTTGTCGCAATTATCCCCAGATTGTGCGCAATTACCCCAAAGTGCAGTACAACGTAAAGTTTTAAATCTTCTAGATAATGTAAAGTCTTAGCTCTTAGTAAACTCCCGGATTACTTAGCGTTTTATGAAACAAACCTACACTCCTCAATTCTCTTTAACTACCTTTACATGACAAGATAACTTTCTCTCTACTGTAAGGAATCGGATAGATACATGCACGATCTTGGAGTCTATATTCGAAGTATCCCCCCTTAACTAGAGAGCAACGTCTGGAATCGGATGACCGAGCCTTTATATGAATTCGACTTTCATTACTGCGTTAGTTACTTATATTTTTTTCTATCGTTCTTCCTCAAGTCAGAACTGTACCCTAATCGATCATCTCGATATTCGCAGGGGTTTCCACTAGTGTTGTTAACTTGATAAACTGTCTATTTTGAAGAGACGCTGGTAAAACGGTATGGCGGTTCTTCCATATTGTGGGAAAATAGTTTGAATGCTATTATTTTTCTGCACGTAATAGCTTTCAGTGATGTTGACTCTCGGTAAATAATGTTCCAATACTGGGGAAAACAGTTGCGAATGGTATCTGTTGCGGGGTAGTTGAAGTTTTCATATCTGGTGAAAAATCGTCTGCAGTCACATAGACATTTACGACTGGGTCGGTTGACAAGGGCGTCATCGCTTAAGGGCTAGCGATAGAGTAATCTGCCTAATTTTTGTTTTTGGTTTGCGGTCAGGTACTGTTCTCGTTAGGGGAGAGAAACTTTAGTTTGGTCTACAATAGTATAAGTTTGTTTGCGCCTTTCGTAGCCTTGAATAAAAGTTTTGTCTTGATTTGTTTTTCAAGGCATGGGCGTCTGTTGTACTTCTTATTTTTCTTTTGCAAAAACTATTGATTGGCTGGTCTCATAATTGAAATTCATGAATCCAGTCCGAACCCAGTAGGTTAGTGGGATTTCTTAGTACGTAAGCTTTTAATTTTTTCATTTCCAAACAATATGACGTTCGCTAAAAATTCACCTTCGAAGTTAATTTGCATACCGTTAACGACCTTTGCTTTTTTCTTTTTTTCTTTTTTGCGTGTTCTCAACATTGTAGGTTTATTCAATTTCTTCCAGGTATTTAAATTTTCAGTCGAAAGGTCTGAACCCAAATAGCCTTGCATTTTTATTTTTATCATTAATTTTTATAGTCATATATTTTCGCAACATTTCTTCATTATTGTACGTCTCCGACAAACGCACACGGATTTTGTATTTAATTTTCTTTCTACAATGAGTATCTTGATTCTTCTTCTGCTAATTCAGACATGACCAACGCTTACGAAATAATAAAAAAAATCTGGGTAAAATAGTTTTGTAAGAAGTTCCACCGTCTCGGTGAAAGATACTTCCAACGTTTTACGTGGTAAAAAAAATCCACAAACTTGTAATGCTCGGCCGTCTCTAGTTTCCGTAATAATAAAGAACCTTTTTTCTGGCCGACCACCGTTTGCAGTCGATACTTAAAAAATCTTCATATCGACGAAAATAATCTTCGAATGATTCACGATCTTCAGGTCCGTAGCAGAAATTGTCAATCACATTCCATATGGAGTCTTGTGAAAAATACGGTATTATTATCAGTAGGTGCCTTATTTTTTATGAGTTGTATTTATACTATTCATAAGCTGCTGCTGTTTTGTTCTGTTTTTTTTTTCATCTGAGCGCTTTTGGCGTTAAACTAATTATTGTTGCTGTTCAATTTGTAGTTTTAATAATTGTTCTAATATACTTTGAAAGGCGTCCATTTTGAATCATGGGTAAAAAAACTGAATCTACGGAAATTAGAAAAACCGAGTTTAGATTAACCAGGCTTTAGTATTTTTAGAACTACTGCAGGAAAGAAAACAGTAATTTGTTTTCTTCGGTAACTTTTAAAATGAACGTTGAGCACAGTTTTAAATTCCAGGCTAATGTATTTTCTCTTAGAAGAGAATAAACATATGTCGCGAAGAATATTGAGTATTCCTTTAAAGCTAATGTCTTTTCATAGCACAAAAAATGTTGGCCGAAGAGGAAAATAAACGAAAATCGTATGTACCTTTGTTTTAAAGTTAACCAACCATATGATAATATAATAGACAGATATCTCTATCTCTATTCTTCACTATTATATTAAATGAACTTTGTCTGTGTGCTTATCTGTGCTTATCTGTGAGATCGTTTCCTATGGACTCGAAAACGGTTGGGTCGATCGTTATGAGATTTCACATGAAGTTATGTTCTTTGCCTGGCAGTTTTCTTAGAAAGGTTTTGTGTCGGAATTTCTTCAATGAATATCAATAATCGAAACAATCACAACCTAACATTACAAGTGCATTTGAAAAGTTTTATCACCGCACAAGCTGAAAGGCCCAACATATCAACATTTTAAGCTTCAAGCAATTATATATAAAAATAATCAACAGTAGGTTATCTAAAGTGCAATGTAGACTACAATATATTGTGGACTTAGTCACTGCGAGAGGCATGTGAAGCTTCGTTTGGGTGCATCGCGGTAAGTCCCCAAATAAAACAATCAATCGATTTGATTGAAAAATAAGCTATGTCATCGATTTCGATTACAAACATTTAAGTGTTGATCATAATTCAATACAGGGCAACACCGGGTCACCCTGCGAGTAGATAGATAAAATTCACTTCTTTACGCCAGTTTTCCATTATGCGTCTTTAAGCCAATGCCTTGTAGAAGACTTCCTTATCTTCTAATATGAAGACGACATGCCGTCTCATCCTTCGGGGTTTGTTGATTACGAGTAATAAAATGATTTAATTTTTTATTAACATTCTACTCGATAATTTTATTGAATTTGTGGTGTGCACAAATAGTTTTGTATGATACGTAAGTACGTCAAAGATGTGTAATGTTAATTTATTTTGTACGGGTATATTTTACTTGTGTATGTCTTTAAATAAGCTCAGATTTTCCATTTCCATCTGACTGAATACGTTAATCTTGATAATTTAGTCAGTCATTTTTATTTAATAAACAACATTTAAGTTCTTTAATCATAAGGCTGTTATGGCTATGTTTGTTATGAGATTAGCTCAACTTTGAAATCTTCTATTGCCGCGGCATATGAACGTGAAAGAATTGGGTTAAGAACGGTATTTCTATAGAAAGGTGAAGTGAAAGAAAAGTGTAAACTTCCAGTAGAAGTTAAAACATTAGAATTAGAAATGCTCTTAGGATGCTGTGTCACTGGCAGGTAGTCCTCAGTGGCACGTAGAGGATAGCTGAGAAAAAAGTTGTTTTTTTACTAGATCGCAAGAGAATGAAAAAGCTTTCCTTCCCCTATAGGTGATGGGTCCGGGGTGTATACTGTGTGCTATTAAAGAAAATGAAAAATATCGAAAACCTTGTTAAATCCCGAATGCATCATGTGTTGTTATTTTGTTATAACTTTTCTAACTAGAAAGAAGATGTCAACAACAAACAGGATAAACTGCTCTGCGTATCCTACACAACAAAATTTAAACTGATGTAAATGAAGTGTTGTCCTCATAATCTACACATGTCAAAGAATGTGTCCATCAAAAATAAAAAGAGAAAAAGTATACATTTCATAATCTACACATGTCAAAGAATGTGTCCATCAAAAAAAAAAAGAGAAAAAGTATACATTTCATAATCTACACATGTCAAAGAATGTGTCCATCAAAAAAAAGAGAAAAAGTATACATTTCATAATCTACACATGTCAAAGAATGTGTCCATCAAAAAAAAAAGAGAAAAAGTATACATTTCATAATCTACACATGTAAAAGAATGTGTCCATCAAAAAAAAAAGAGAAAAAGTATACATTTCATAATCTACACATGTCAAAGAATGTGTCCATCAAAAAAAAAAAGAGAAAAAGTATACATTTCATAATCTACACATGTCAAAGAATGTGTCCATCAAAAAAAAAAGAGAAAAAGTATACATTTCATAATCTACACCTGTCAAAGAATGTGTCCATCAAAAAAAAAAGAGAAAAAGTATACATTTCATAATCTACACATGTCAAAGAATGTGTCCATCAAAAAAAAAAGAGAAAAAGTATACATTTCATAATCTACACATGTCAAAGAATGTGTCCATCAAAAAAAAAAGAGAAAAAGTATACATTTCATAATCTACACATGTCAAAGAATGTGTCCATCAAAAAAAAAAGAGAAAAAGTATACATTTTACATTGCTTGTGTTAGAAAATCCAGAGATGGATAAAATAGACGACAGCGGGCGGAATTAAAGGTTAATGAAAATATCTTTTCTTTTGGGATGTGTTGAGAAAGATTCAAATAAATATGTAGTGAAAAGGTGCCAAAAGGAGATCTATATATCTATAAAAGTGAAAGTGTCTGTCTGTATGTGTGTGTCTGTGTGTGAACATTTCCCTACCAAACTACGCTGTCAATTTTCAGTCTACGGACTCGAGATTTGACATGAGGGGTATTGAGATATAGGGAAAATCTTTTTAATCGGTTTTCGCCAAGAAACTTGGCTGTCAAGGGGACAAAGTTCAGAGATTTGACCTTTGAAAACTCTACCAAACGTCTCCTCCAATTTTGGGTCTAAACACTTGAAATTTTAAATGTAGATTACTTGGACATGGATCAAAGGTTTTAATTTGCTTTGAGTCTAAAACAATAAATGTTAAGGGGTCAAAATTTGGGTGATTTTTTTAATTACCTTTGCGGCCTCTAAAAAATTACTCAGCCAATTCTTGGTCTAAACATTTGATATTTTACATAAAGTGTATTCAGACATAGAGCAAGCTTTTTCATCGGTTTTTGGGAGAAATTTGAGCTGCTAAGAGGTCAAAATTGAAAGAGTTGATCTCTGCAGACTCTACCAAACTTCTCCGCCAATTTTTGGTCTAAACACTTAAATTTTTAGATTTAGGTTACCTGAATATGAGTCAAAATTTTATATATATATATCCGCTCATAAAGTTTTGAACAGTACATAGGACCCGAGCAACCGAGCAAACTTGGGCTGAACTGCGAGTAGTACATAAACCTATGTGGCTTATTACAGGTCAAACAATAATTCTCAGAAAAGAGTTTAACATTACTTTAGTCATCCTATTCAACTAGAGATTCTCTAACAGCATTTTCGAACGTAATTACAACACACTGAATAAAGGCAGGGAACATTAGAGCAGAAGAGGAAAAATCACCAAAATATTTGATAAAGTCTGGCATGAAGATCTTCTAAAAAAATGAACTAGTATGGTGTTACTGAACCATTAACTAAATGAATAAATGCGAAAGTTTGTTTTAATCTGTACTATCCGAAAAATAGTTATGCTTCTTAAATTCTGTGATGCAACATCAGATTTTGAAACACCCTATATATAGTAATCAGCAAACACCAATAGTTTTAGGCACTTCTAATTTTTATATTTATTTTAAACAATTTCTAATAAATTAGTATTCTGTAATATCTAGTTGCAATTTGTATTTTAACACTTGCGTATATATACGTAACTTCATTAATAGTAAACAATATGTAGCTTTAATACTGAGAACAGATACTGCATTTTGATCTCAACAAAAAACTGATTTAATCTGTTATATTATTTTTTGATGGAAATGGGTTGTGTAGAATCCGTTATTTTGTCATAAGACCACCTTCCCAGTAATTACCTTCTCCATTTAAGAGAAAATAGTTAATCCACCCAGGTATTACATCTTCATTTAGGGGAAAGAATTTATGTAGTTTTTGTTCTGTTGAAACCATCTTCTTCTTTTTAGGGAGAGGGTGGCGGTAGTGTAGTATATTTTATGCTACCATTATATCATATTTGCAGGCTCATTCATATGTAATATATTGATGTTGACATTCTGTAGATGTTCAGTGTAAATGGAGAAGCTCTGATATTATTGTAGCTTTTTTGTTAAAACTGCAGAAGTATTTATCTAAGCTAGCACGAACGCCCGACAAAGTCCGGTCGTAAAGTACGCTTAAATATGATATTTTAATTATTGTAGATTTCGTATATATCATTACTAGCAGTTCAGCCCGGCTTTGCTCGGGCCCTATGTACTGTTCATAACTTGTCCTGCGTGTGAATACACTTTAGGTAAGATTTCCAATTGTTTAGACCAAAAATTGTCTGAGTAATATCGTAGAGACCGCAGGGGTAATTTTTTTTTAACTTTGACCCCAATTTTGACCCTTTAACATTTATTATTTTGGTCTCAAATCAAAATACAAATTTTACTCATGTCCAAGTTACCTACATCTAAATTTTCAAGTATTTAGACCCAAAATTGGCGGACGAATTCGGTAGAAACTGCAAAGATCAACTCTTTTAACTTTGACCTTTTGGCAACCAAATTTTCGCCCCAAAACTGATCAAAATGCTTGCCGCATGTCTGAATACCCGTTATGTATAAATTTCAAATGTTTATACCCAAACTTGGCTGAGTAGTTTGCTAGACACTGCAAAGGTCAAATCTTTTGAACTTTGACCCTTTGGCAGCTCAAATTTTCGACCCAAACCGACTAAAAAGCTTGCCCTATCTCTGAATACCCTTTATGTAAAATTTCAAATGTTTAGACCAGAAATTGGCGGAGTAATTTCGTAGAGACTGTATAGGTAATTTTTTTTAACTTTGACTCCAATTTTCACCCCTTAATATTTATTGTTTTGGACTCAAATTAAATTTAGTTTAATCCATGTCCAAGTAATCTACATCTAAAATTTTAAGCGTTTACACCAAAAATTAGTGGAGGAGTTTGGTAGCGTTTTCAAAAGTTAAATCTTTGACCTCTTGACGGCCAAATTTCTGGATGAAAACCGCTTAAAAAGATTTTTCCTATATCTCAATACCCTTTCTGTCAAATCTCGAGTCTGTAGACTGAAAATTGACAGAGTAGTTTGGTAGGGAAATGCACACACACACACAGATATTTTCACTTTTATAGATATATAGATAGTTAATGTTCTATCGATTTTTTACATTATAAAGTTGGGATTTCAAAAATAAAACATACATCCATATAACTTGGGTGCATTAGATTGAATCGAAACAGAAATAAAAACTTATGAAAAAAAAATATATGCATATATATCAATTGAGTTCCTTCAGCCATACTCGGAACCGAAACCAAAACTTATGAAGAATTCTTGATAAAATTATTTATAAAAAAAATAGATGACTTGAGTACCATCAGCTATAATCGAAATCAAAACCAAAACTTATGAAGAATTCTTGGTAAAATTATTTATGACAAGAAATGGAGGTACATAACAATTAAACAACCCGGATGTAAGTGTAACATAGAAAATATAACACACGTTATAGTATTAATATATAGATAAACAGAAAATCTAGTTTATTCTCGGAACACCATCCCATCAACGTGAGTGTGCGACATACGTCGGTACTTTGACCTATATTATTTCTGATTTTCATAAATAACCTGCATGATGCAATCACATGCTAGGAATGCTATAAATAATTCCCGGCATGATGAAAAAGCGAATGCACACACAGGCCCAATTCTCGGGAATTAGATCCACTCTGTAGTAGAATGAAAGGAAAAAAGATGGTCACCTGAAAAACAAACTCATTTCCTTTAAGAACAATAAGAACCCTTTTTAACCACAAAAAAAGTGTCTAATAGGTCCCGCACTTTCTCTCAAGCTCCAGCCTCTATTTCATCGTCACAATGTTTTATCCCTATGCTTGTCCTTCCACGGAATGTCCTCCAATGAACTTACGACACATGTTACCCTTTAACTTAAATACCCCAAATTGACATGACTAGAAGCAAAAAACAGTTTAAAGAACGGAAAATGTTCTAATGTCTACTTACCTCGAACCTTGCTTTTGGAATTTTCTCCTTGCCCCCTCTTACCATAACCGTACAAACATGCAGGTATTCAAATATAATGTGAATAAACACTTTGCTATGAATCTCTCCTACTCCCGTTGTCCCCTTCTTCTATAAATCTACCCCATCATACTTTTACTTGCGCTGTGGTTGCAACAAGCTTTGCTTGAGGGAAAATAAAAGGAAAAAATACATAAATGCTGCAGATAGCCCTCAAATATTGTTTGAGCAAACAAATCATTTTTTTCCTTTTCAACTTTTCAAACAAAAACTTCACATCTTTGAAAACTTAACATAAATAAAAAATGCACGACAATCATAATGAGAAACGGTTCACTTTTTTTCTTATTCTAACGATTTTTAAATCATCTTTAGATAAACATGCTTTTAAATTTGAGATTTGTGGAAATACTTGGAGTAAAGGGATAATTCCGTTGACAAAAGGAAATAATGATATCATTAGGAACTTTTTCCTCCACAATGTGGCACCGCTTTCCAATTTTAGAACAATTTAAAACCAATTTACCTCGATTTGAACAAATTGGTTGGAATTCTTTTTTGTTTCAATTTACAAGTGTTGTCGAAATTAAAAACGAATAAAAAAAAAATTTAATGCAGGAACCATGAATGCAAATGTTTTTTCTACTGTTTTTGTTGATTTTTTTCTTAAAAATCAGAAAAAAAAGTTGAACGAAAGTGCAAAACGAAAGTGATTTTAGTTAAGATATGTCCATTCAGTTTACGCTTTTGCCGATGAAATCGCTTTTGTAAACTTAAACTTTACAAATCGATCGACTGACCGTCCATCATCTTTATCCTCCTCATCATCATCCTTTAAATGCCAACCATTCCTCGTCGGTGGTAGTGTCAGAATTATGCCGTCTGAAATTCTGGTTCGAGGTAAGATCATTCATTGCTGACAGGTTGAGCACAAAGCGGTTTTAGGGCCACAATTCGGTTTTACAGGGCTCTCAAAATAATCCACAGGGTATCCGCATCAGAGTCTGTAAGTTTGTCAGCATTATGTTTATATGTAACAGAGTGCAGAGATGGCCGCAGTATGCAAATGACAAAGCCGTGTGCTATATGATGTCACGACAAAGAAACGATTATAAAACTAAGAACGTGTGTACAGACCGATGATCACGTTAAAGACGTGGATGAAGTCACGCGTGACCAGAGAACAGAAACAGCGACTTGAAGTTATTTCCATTCCCTTCCCGTGTTGGAACCCTATATGTTAACACGTGCAAAAACTTTTATTTGAGTAAAAGTAACAACGTTGCTCCTGTGCCGTATGCAAGTTTCTGGTGCTGGGGTAAAAACCTGCAATAATGCTGATTAAAAATAGCTGTGACCGGGGGGGGGGTCGTAAGACTAAACAATCCCCAGGCACGATTTTCTTAAATTCTATGCGAAAGCCTGACTCATTCAACAATCATCATCATCATCATCGTCGTCGTCGTCGTCGTCGTCGTCGGCTTCAAGTTCGTTTTATATGTGTTCAACGGTCTGTAGAAAATGTCTTCCAAACTAACTTATATCTGACCAATTCTTTACTTTCTTACATGTCCACCATTATTGTTCCTTCCATGTTTTCCTTGACCTCACCCTCTAAATTAACCCTACTATCTCAACTGTTCTACATCTAACCGAAGAACTTTATTCTTACTTACAGCGTAGCCAAAGCATCAAAGTTTCTTATTCTGCACATATATACCTTATACAGTTCAAATATAAATCTTACTCTCAGGTAATCAGATTAAAAGCTTTAAGACTCACATTCTTCTTCTTTGCTGTACTTCGCAAACGAAGATTCTATGAAGGAGGTTGTCTACGTCGACTGCACGCACATTACACATCCACCATTAGGAGTATCAGAATTTTTGTGGAATTTTTAACACCCCTAACAGAAAACTGCGAATAAAATATTAAAAAAAACTCGTAGTTTCTTTTTTAAAAGTGGGTTGTTTATTTTCTTTATGGAATATACTTCCAAAATAAACTGTTAAAGTTGTTTAAAAAATAATAAAATATTATCTTTTATTTAAAAAAAAACAGTGTTTACAAAGTGCCTGCGCGCGTTCATGCAGCCATGTTTTTTACGCAATGAAATCAATTGAATTTTATGAGTTAATTATTTTTCAATTTTTAAACTTTAAAAATCTATCCAAATTTTTCTATTGGTTAAATTTTTACGATATTTTCAGAGTCAATGTGAAATTTTAAGCTCTTCCCAATAAACTGAATATAATATTTTAGACAAACGTTTTTTTTTAATTCACTCTCCCCTTTTTAAATGTCTGTTACAAAGTAAATAATTAATTTACGTATCAAAGTTTTATATATCACAAATTGAAGATAAAAATCAATAAAATATTCTAATTTAAAACATAAAGAAGTGTTTTTTGGAAATTTACCTGTAAAGTCCAAAGTGTAAAACTTTTTTTAAACCACGTTGATTTTTTAAGTGAAAGCTGATGTGATGCTTACATAGTCAAGTAAATATCAGATGCTGACGACAATTTTTTCTATTTCATTCAATGTTTTCATTTTTTAGATATTAAAAAAAATTCACTCGATAAAGTAGAAATAAAATATAATATTTAAAAAAACTCGTGTATTCTATTAAGAGAATTTTAAAAAATCGGTAGATTGTTTTTAAACGGCAAAAACTATTAAGTGAATGTGTTCAGTTTTCAGCTACGGTGGCCCCAAAATATTAATTTTGGTTTACAGCACGCAATAGAAAGAGACATTAATTGTGACGCTAAACGCCACCGAAGATTCAACGCGAAAAAAAGCAGATATTTGTCTCCCTTTATTTCAATTGAGAAAAACCTCGGATCGCGCGTTTTTTTAAATACTTGCTTAAAAAAGTATTTTATTTCAAAAGGACATGGAATATAAAATATAAATATGGATAAATCCTTAACAATAAAGAATGGAAGTACTCATTGAATAGTATTTTATAGGCAAGTGATTTTTTTGGAATTTATATATATTTTTTATAATCGAATTAAGTAAAATTTCGTTGATTTTCTTTAAATCTTTTTTAAAGAAAACCGACTTTAACAAACAAATATTGCATAATTTGCTATTAAACCATGTAATTTTTTTAATTTTGGTTTTTGCTCCTTTAGTTGAAAAAATATTAGGGTTTGAATTACATTTTTCAAGTAGTTATGAAGCTTCGAAAGATAGTACGTTGAATTATTAAAGTTCTTATCACGCAATTTAAATGGCCGCTTCTGATACACCTAATCTACCATATCACTCGATACATGGAAATGTGTGTAACGCATACAGCTCATAGAGATATGCGGGCACCCCTAAAATGAAAGTTCAAACTTGGATGCTGGTGTAGAAGAGCCCTGCATTAATATTTGTGCCAAAAAAGTACGTAGTCCGTGCACAGGTCCTTGATCTACTTTTGTAAGTCTGGTGCACATAGTAATGGTTCGGCTATACAAAATTCGGAATCAACACCACCGATGAATGCATCGCAGAATGTTAAATAACTACTTGTGTGGATTTTTGTGGAGAAAGAAAAATAAATAGAAACAATATTTTTTATGTAATTGATTGTTGTTCTTCATGCCAGTCAAGAATAGGTATTCGAAAATCAGTTCGACAGTGATTTTTTTGCTGTCAGTCTGAAGAAATCCTGTATATTCTTAGGATATCAACCTTCCCATGCTTTACCTTCTTACTTTGGTAATCGACTGAAGATCCACTATTCTAACAGAGCTAATCAGACATTTTTGTTGATAAGAGTCCACTTCTATTAGTGCGCTATCGATTAAAAATCAGTTATCTTTACAATTACTGTTTTCACTCTATTCCGGTTGCTCATTTTTTAATTATAACGTTATTATTTAGAAAAAAAACCCTTCTTAACATTGGAAAAGGAAGAGGGCGGCGTTCTAGTTGTTAACGACACAGACTGATAACCTCGATGTTCTAAATTCGAATCCAGTTCGTTCCACAAGGATCGCATTCACTTAGGATGTTGGCAACCTTCACGTGAGCCCCCCCCCCCGTAAGTATCTGATTTATTTCTAGAACGAATTCTGAATAGAACACTATTGGAGAAACCGATGCCAACAAAGAATCTTCGTATTCATTGCGATATGATGATGAACATGGAAAAGTGAGGGATGTGTTCTTTCTAGTCTGTACTTTCATCTAACAATTTAATAAACAAAAGATGATATAAAAAATCAATTAAAACAAAAGAGCAGCGGATCTGAAGTGGAAACAATAATCGTAAAGATAATCTCAAAACTTCTACAACTTGTGTTTAACATTCTGAAATAAAAAAATACTGAATAACATGGAATTCATCTTAGTGAATGAATGATAAACACAGTATTTTTGGTGGGATGGACTCTGTAATAAATCCTCAAACTTAAGTGTGGCTGACCATAGAAAATTATATTTTAATTTAAAAAATGAGGGAATAACTGGCGGACATGATCTCATGTATAAATAATTATACGCATCTAAATCATATTGAATAAGCGATGAAAGACACCAAAGTCATTAGAGATTTTTTAAGAGATAATAGAGACGAAATAGGTCGATTTACACATTAGGAAATACGAATAGTACCTTAATAAATTCCCATCTTTAAAAGGGCTATAACGTTCGCTTGTTGAGATTTAAACCGATTGGTCTTTATAATTGTATTAATGTCATCACCGGAAACGGATATGGGCAGACTCTCTCCCATATTTTTTTTTTTTTTTTTTTTTTGCAATTATAATTTTAGGCAGATCGCTCATTCTTCAAGAATTCGAAACCTGAAAACTTTCTTAGTAATTTTCAAAAGATTATGTCATTTAATACCGACAACGACATTTAAAAATCGCTTCATATTAGTTCTAAATCCTCAAAAGATTCGCCACGCTGATTGCGCAAACATTGCCCTAATTGAAATTCTTGCTTTGACTATTTTTTATTAGCCGATAGAAATATTTTCAGTTTATGCAATGCAAAAACAAAATGCCAACTTTAAACAATTGGTTGTATTCTCCACTCTGCAATAAAGACTAATGTTTATTTATTTGTGCGTAGATAAATAGAAACTTGCCCTGTCCGGACAACAATTAAACTAGATGTACTTTTTAACAATATTTAATCAATTTGTGGTAAAGCAACAAAACGATGATATAATTTGATACATTCCAATATTAAGGATTTTTACTGTGTATAAGCATAGTCATCTTTTTTATTAGGAAAATACAACAAAACATTATGTGCTCTTTTCGATATATAAAGTCAAGAGATATTATGTAGGCATAAAAATGAAAATGAATTCCCTAACGTTGCTTTTGTGTTTTCGCCTTTATTATTGTCAAGCAGGGCTACTTAGCGTTAGCCGGAGGAAAGTGTAAGATATTTCTTTTGAAACTTTTATCTCCTTATGCTGTATTCTAGGCTACATAACGAGTATATATACGTGAGTTGGATGTTCTTATCTTGTTAACGGGCCATCGATTTGTGTTGATGTATTTTGTGTCTATTGAATGTGTGTGACATCTTCCAATATGCTATCAAGTAATGTATAAATGTTTCTCTTGTTGATGTGTGTATAATAGGTATCTGTACGTGTCGACATGCTAAACAGTTTATAGTCAGAAAGACAGATAAACATCTTTTACATTTGTGCTAGACAAAAAACGACATACCTTGAATCACAAATATTTTCGTCTGTTTTGATGTGCTCCTGAAATGTAGCCATGTCTTTCACGAAAAATTCAAACAAGTTATTTCATATTTACATTTATTGTGGTTGCGAGTTGTTGGTTCCGAGATGACACGCTGTTTTCTTCTCCACAACTGCATGTATTCATTTACCCACTCCAGTGTTCCCGTGACTACCATTTTCTTTTGTCACTCCACAACTCCCAGTTACAGACTGACTTAATTAACTTCCTACGTGTAAATTTCAAATTCATTTCGTCGTCACTACACGTAGCCTAAAGAACTTTGCTGTGTTTTCGTCACGTATCTTTGTTTATGTTCTAATATTCTTAGTGAAAACATAACTATCAGAATCACATTTAATCAATCAAGTTACATTCCTGAAAACCATTTAATGTAAATATTTTTATTCTTCAAGAAAGAATTTACATCGAATATTGCTCTCGTGTTGATATCTAAACAATAGTCATCATTATCAACTATCAGCAAGACTAAACGGTATTTTCCGGGACGCTAATAAAATAACATCTATTTGTCTCTATGTTTCTCTTTTCTCCTTCCTCTGCTTTCCTTCTACTTTTCCCCTAATGCTCCCTTTCTTCTCCGCCCAACCCATTCTTATCTCTTGGCATACACACGCACACAACTCCTTTTTATAGATTTTTCGAGACACGAGACAGCATAAGGATGTCTTACTACTTGATTAAAGAAAAATTAGTTTACTTTAGTTAATAGATAAACTGGTTGAAAAACCGATCTCGTCTGACGAAATCAGTGCCAGTTTAAGGACAAAGAATAAATTATTTCTTATTTTAATTTTATCTATAGGGTGAAATGATAAAGTTGTTGCCCTAAAGAACACAATACTACAGCTTTATTTTAAAACTTTTATTGAAAATATCAAATTCAGGTAACTTTATTATGCAGTAGAACTGACATCTATAAAATGTGGCCGCTTTCCGCTTCAATCACCGCCTCCTCAATACGACAATATGAGTCCGCAACTGGAAACATGCCTTTTCCACGCGCGCTGGCGGGAGTTCAGCGATCAGGTTGGTTTGAGCGTTATGGGAGGTCATGTTGGTGATGTTTTGGACGTATGACAAACGAAGTAGTCCAGCGGGTTATCATCGGGCAACGGGGGGGAATACTAAGAGAAGTGTACAAAGCCATAACACTCCTTCTAAAGCCAAGGCTGGGTCTCTTGGACGTGGGCCGGCGCCACACCTAGAGTCTGTCAGCGATCACCTGATTGCAACAGGGGATTACCACACTCTTAAGCACATCCAAGTACACTTTAGTGTTGACTTTCAAGCCGACTTCGAAGATGTTGGATGATATGATGTGGCCTTCACTTGAAACCACACTAAAGACCATAACAATGGTTTTCATCATCCTGGACACGTCTCTGTTATTCGTTGCAATTTAGCGATGAATTTTGAGGGTGTTGGCAATGGTCCTGTTGTCATAATTTGTATCCGGAGGGCATGCGTTGTACAGCGGCGCATCTACGATCTTGCTTGTGTCATTTTCAGACATGATAGAAGCCTCCTATCACTCTTGGGATTTGCACATAACTGGCCAACTAGTATATAATCTGCAACAACAAAAAAGAACATCGGTTTTTATCAGACGAAAATGGGATCATGTCGTTATTTCTAGGGCAACAATTTTATCGTTACACCCTGTATTATTCATCCGGAGTAACTCTGACTCTGACAATACCAATTTTGTGGGCATTGCGTTTGATTTCCGGTTGAATATACATACACACTGACAACTACCATTTTATATAATAGAAGATATTGATTTATTAGAATATAAATTTATTACGATAATGAAGCATCTGGAAAACTACTTGAAAACCTCTCTACCAGGAAATGCCGACGAGACTGCTCAGGCATTTTCTTAAAGCAAGATTGTGCTTATCCTAGTGCCAACTTTTCAAACTACACTTTGAGAGAAGGTAAATTATATAGCAATAAGCATTCCAATTTAATTTTCTAATCAACATATGATAAACCAACGCTATTACTGCTTAACTTAGTAGACCTTTGATCGATCTTCAAAAGCAATGGATACTTCCTGCACAGCGGCCTACACAAGAAGTTGCTTAATCTTCAGTTACACCTTTTATGAGCTGGCATTACACTAAAAGTCCAGGATGATTGGAAACAATTTCAGATTAAGTAAGGAGTCATCAGATGTACAACATCTTGTATTCCCATTTATTACTGACCAGGCTCAGTGCTGCTTTAGTTCCGTGATGTAATGGGAACTGTGTATCAAAGTTATGCTTTTACCGGATCATGACTAACAGAGCGAGAACAATATAGCCTCCTTGATTAAATGAAGAATCTGTCTGAAAATTCTATATAGGTTCGTTTTCATTATAACAGTAGTCTATCGTTATTTGCCCGAATGATGATTGATAAAGATGAAACAGAGTAAAATGTTTATATTAATCACTTTGAAGGCTTAACATTGCTTAATTTCAGTGCACTAACGGCAAACGATGCGTTAAGGTAATTATGCTGAATATGTTAAGCGCAACTGACTAGAAAAAAATATCATTTCAAACGTAAACATGACAGACATACGACGACGCTATTTCAGTGTTAAGTGAAAGAAAATACCATTTCACACTTAAGTCCAAATCACCACTTTCAATACAGATGCTGGCAACCCACATGTGGTCCCTCATGATCTGGAAAAAACTGGAGACACCAATGCCAGCAAGCGAAGTAATGTTTGCATTCATAAAAATTGCGTTATGAGAAATTAAATAAGGCTAACGTACAAATAAAAAAAAAACAAGTAGACGAAATAAGAGAGATTTTTTTTAAAACTATAAAAATAATATTGATATTTAACGTTAGCTTTAAAATCTTTTTGTAATAATTTTTTACTAAAAATTTTTACAGAAAAGTACCGTAGAAATTTCACTTTTCTTTAAAAAATATTTTAATTTTTAATTCATTTTCAATGTGTACTATAAAACAAAATTATATGGTCTATATTAAATATTTTGATTTTTAATTCATTTTCAATGTGTGCTATAAAACAAAATTATATGGTCTATATTAAATATTTTGATTTTTAATTCATTTTCAATGTGTGCTATAAAACAAAATTATATGGTCTATATTAAATATTTTGATTTTTAATTCATTTTCAATGTGTGCTATAAAACAAAATTATATGGTCTATATTAAATATTTTGATAAAGACATTCCTCTGAGGAATGAGTCTTACATCGAATATACATGGATCAAGGAAAGAACATTAAATGCCGTGTATTCCTTGTCCAAATAATAAATTTTTGTTTTGAAAATTCTATATTTTAATGCAAAGATTTAAATATTAAACCTACAATTTATATATATAAATAATTTTGCGTTTTCGCTTTTTATTTATATCATATTAAGATATTATTTTCAGCATATATATACATATATACACACACACACACACACACATATCATATATATATATATATATATATATATATATATATATATATATATATATAATATATATATATATATATATGCTGGAAATAATATCTTAATATGATATAAATGAAAAGCGAAAAAAGTATTTATACATTCATCAACGTTTCGTCTTTATTTCAGGATTTCCTCAAGATGATGTCTTTGAAGAAATAACGTACAATATTTGAAAATATTCCGTGTCATTGTAAGGTGAACAGTATGTTTTCTCTAAACGAAACACGAAATATTTTCACGTAATAATCGCGCTGCAGTTTTTTGTTGTTGTTTTTTTGGGGGGGTTCTAACGACTGTTTTGTTTGAATAAAGTTCTCATTAAGTTACAAAAACGCCAAATATTTTTAATAGGGTTTTTCATAACACCAGATGTTGCATTTTGCCTCATAAAACGCCAACGTTTCTTATGTTATAGTGATACGAGATGTCCGATATTGTTTCATGAAATGAGCAGATCTTCGATGATGTTTCATGGCGCATAGAGTTATGAAAAGATGCAAAACAGACTTCGTTTAAAGCGTTAACAATCGGAAGATAAAAACATCTGTCACTTACTAATAACGTGGCATCTTTAAACTCAACACCTTCCCAATCCTGCAACATGATGAAATTTGAATAACGTTAAAGTTTTAATATTCGTAATAAGGCGCCCAAATCAGAACTTTATAAAAGTCATGCGAAATATTTCCTAATTCATAAATGTCATTGGTCACGTGATAAAAGAGCTCGTCCAATCAAAGGCCGCTAGGTTCGTGTATGCAACTGTTCGACGATAAGCAGCAAAGTTTTGGCATGTCTTGTCGCAGCAAATTACCACATCCTAATTAAGCCATTCATTATTCTCGCTAATAAACATACACATGACAATCACAGTACACACACAAAGATCGCTTCCACATATATGCAAACACTAACACCTACAGAAATGTATTCAGTAAATCACCAAAAGTTTTATACTTAACCCAGGAACAATGAAAAGTTCAACCAATAGTTTACACTATATATTTCTTTTTATTGTCATATATATATATATATATATATATATATATATATATATATATATATATATGTATATATACAATATATATATATATATATATATATATATATATATATATATATATATATATATTGTGTATATTTAGACAGCATCTTCTCATTCAAACACATGTTATTGAAGAGCACGGAATTCTTCTGTTTTATTTTTTTTCAGATTCTCCAATCTCTGATTAGTTTTCTTTGTGTTTTTTTTTCATAATTGTATAATTTGGATCCATAGCGAGGGCTTTCTACAGAGATACCTCTATCATCCTCAGGCATGTTGTACAAATTACGATTTTTTTTCTTTTTCGTAATTATATATATACATATTTTTATCATAATTATATATATACATATTTTTATCACAATTATATATATACATATTTGTATCATAATTATATATATACATATTTTTATCATAATTATATATATACATATTTTTATCATAATTATATATATATACATATTTTTATCACAATTATATATATACATATTTTTATCATAATTATATATATACATATTTTTATCTTAATTATATATATATACATATTTTTATCATAATTATATATATACATATTTTTATCATAATTATATATATACATATTTTTATCATAATTATATATATACATATTTTTATCATAATTATATATACACATATTTTTATCATAATTATATATATACATATTTTTATCTTAATTATATATATACATATTTTTATCATGGTCACGTGGTGGCTTATTATGAATTAGGTGGGCGGACTTTTTTTTTTAGAATATATTAATTTAATGTATATATACAAATGTACATATTTAAACTTTTATATCTGCTATCCTAAGCATTTTAAAATATTTCGACTATATTCGTAATTGATATTATTGATCTGCGGCGGGGGGGGGTTAATATACAATACTTCGATTATTTTTAATCTATTAACATTTTTCTCGCCTTGCAAAACCTTAGTGTTTTCTACCATGATTTTTCAGAATTCCGAATGATGGCAGCCATGTTTTCCCAAATATTGTGATATCGAACTAGAGTCAGAGAGGTGGAGAGTTAATCTTCGCGACAATGTGTTTGTAATATAACCTATTTAGTTAGTATTATTAAGATGCGTTCTCCTAATTAGCAGTGAAATTTGCAAACTACATTGATTTACCTAACAAATTATTTGTCTGCGAAATATTGTTTTTGATTACTAGGTTTGTTGTCTGCAGTTTGTTATAATAGATAATAAATTTTATTTTTTCTTATTATAGGGAGTCACGTATCGACGGATTACATTTTGTAAAATACTTTCATCGTTTTTGGAGTTCTTGTGTAGCTGATTGCGGTAATATGTTTGAATAGTTTCTTGTTGTTTATTACTAGTTTCATTCAAGTTGCTGATCGCAAGTTTTATTTGTTTATCTTCAAGAGAGTTTAAGGATTGGTTATTGACTAAAACTTGTTTTATATTTTTTAATTCATTAAAGAATATCTTTTTGTTTTGTTTGTTTTCGCACGATGTATAATATTCTTTATTATATTGGTTTTATAACGATATGGACATTCACTTTTAAAATTTTAAGTACAGGAATTAGCAGGTTTTTTTTAACCGGAGGTGATAAATTCGTCGCTACTAGAGTCAATGAGAACGTTTAAAAACGAGATTTTATTATCGATACTTAGTTCATATGTGAAGTTAAGGACGGAATTACTATGAAATGTACTCTTTAAATATTCTATTTCTATGTTATCGACAAGAATCAATATATCGTCCACATATCGAACATAAATAGAAGGCTTCATTATCAAATCAAACACCGTATTCTCCAGGTTGGCCATATAAAAGTTACTGAATTGTTGGTCCCAATGGGGAACCGGTAGCTACTCCATCCACCTGTGTATGTATAATTTCCAGATGATCCTAAAATGGAACTTTAGTTGTGCACGTTATTAATAACTTCTTTAAAATTGTTGGGCTCATTTTCAGTGAAGAAGATTTGGGTTATTATACATGTTGTTTCATTTACTGGTATATTTGTAAAAGGTTTTCGACATCTAGAGAAGCGGTGATTTTATTGTTGATTTTAATGGCTTGAAGAATCTGCATGAGTTTTTCTGTGGATTTTATGCTGTATCGGCAAAGTAAATATGGCGTGATGAGTTCATTGATTTTTTTTAGATAAGTTATATATTAGAGTGGTCACCTGTGAGATTATAGGACGAAGTGGGAAATTAGGGGTTTAGCGTTTTTACGTGTCCATATAAATATTTTTACGTGTCCATATAAATATCCGGGTTTATAATCTTCAATTATTAGAGAGAGTTTTAGATTGTCTAGATTAGATTGTCTATTACATCATTATTCGCTGTGATAAGTTTATTTACTTGAGTTTTTAAATCATTGACATTTTTTAACTTTCTTAAATTATCTATGATCGTCTAAGATGGATTGTAGTTTACAAAATATTCAGTTTTATTAAGTAATACGTATTATTAATTTATTATTAATATTAAGTATTATTAATTTATTATTAATATTAAGTATTATTAATTTATTATTAATATTAAGTATTATTACTTTATTTAAGTATTATTAATTTATATTAATATTAAGTATTATTAATTTATTGTTAATATTAAGTATTATTAATTTATTATTAATATTAAGTATTATTAATTTATTATTAATATTAAGTATTATTAATTTATTTAAGTATTATTAATTTATATTAATATTAAGTATTATTAATTTATTATTAATATTAAGTACATGTTGGTTTTATCACCTTTTATAACAATTAAGTTTGGGTGGTTTTGTAATTCGTTGGCAGCATTTTTTAAGTTATCGGTTAAAATAGTTTAAGATTTTTGGAATCTATTTTTCATGGACTCAGCTCTAAGTATATCTTTAATTCCTGGATGCTTTCTGATTTTCTACTCTTTTACTAGGTTACCAAGAGTTCTATTTCGGCTTTTTTTTATTTTGGTAATTATAAGAGCTAAATAAATGAAAATTTGGTCCGAGTGAGAGAAATTCTTTTGATGCTTCTAGTTTTAGGTAAGACAGATTAGTATAATGTTGTGTTTGTTGGGGGAATAATATGTTGCCTTTGTATAAAGTGTTCAGTTTCTTTTGTAGATTTATTCTATGTGAGAGTTCGAAGTGTCTGGGGATTTTTAAGAGATTGGGTTGAACCGAGGTAAATCGTTCCGCGGTAATCATATTTTTAGTTGGTTTTCTAACTCAAGGACTTCAGAGTTATAGTTGTTAATAAGTCTATGGGCAATGGCAATTTGCCGCTTAATTAAATTAACTCTGAAATCCCGAGTGTTAGTTTCACCTTGAGCCGCTGCGTCGTGCAATTTAAATTGTGTATATTAAGGCAGCATCTTTTCATTCAAACAAATGTTATTGAAGAGCACGGAATTATTCTGTTTAATTATTTTCCTTTTTATGTTCTCCAATCTCTGAATAGTTTTCTTTGTATTTTTTTAAATTGTATAAGTGGGGTCCGTAACGAACGCTTTCGACAGAAATACCTCTATAATCCTCAGGCATGCCGAAGCATGGTATATTAAAACAAAAACCCGCAGATAAATAATATCAATTACGAATATAGTTGAAATATTTTAAAATGCTTAGAATAGGAGATTTTAAATATAAAATATGTGCATACTATGCATACAATAAATTAATATACTCTATGTATAACATTAAAAAAGTGTACCCACCTATTTCATAATAAGCCACAACGTGACAATGATAAATATATATGTATATATATATATATATATATATAGATAGATAATTAGGAAAAAGAAAAAAACATAATTTCTACAACATACTTAAGGATGATAGATGTATCTCTGTTGAAAGAGGTCGCTATAGATCCATCTTACCCAATTTTGAAAAAAAAAACAAAACGTAAACTATTCGGAGATTGGAGAATCTGAAAAGGAAAATAATAAAACAGAAGAATTCCGTGCTCTTCAATAACATTTGTTTGAATAATTATATATATCAATCCTGGCTTGAGGTAGTTGCCTGTCTAGCCGCACTGATGAGCTGTGAAACAGCGAAACAGTACTGTATGTGGATGACTATAGTGCTCCTCACCTTGAGTTGAGCATATTGAGAAGTCAAACACGAATTACCATTAGCATATATAAGCGACGCTCTTTGTGTAAACAAATCGAGCGGAGGTATTTCGGACGATATCAAAACATCGTTAAACTCACTACTCGTTCAAGCAGCCGCCAATAGCGTAATGGTTAGAAGCCTTGACTGCCGTATAAACGGTCGGGTTTCAATCCTGGCTTGAGGTAGTTGCCTGTCTAGCCGCACTGATGAGCTGTGAAACAGCGAAACAGTACTGTATGTGGATGACTATATATATATATATATAATGAAAAACTCAAATGAACTTGTAACGGGTGTTGTCACCCAACATCTGGTTTACGACTTCCGGTTGCGCATGCGTACATAAACATGAGCCCATAACAGCGTAAACAAATAAACACAAATCGCTGGACCGGTTTCCTTCGAACAAACGGACGTCCTTAGAAAAACGAATATCTTAAATTTATTGAATAAAAAACTTCAAGATATATGAAGCTAACGCAAAACGTGATTACAAATAATACGTATATTCATCGAACTGTTTCATATATATGATATATATTATACTAAATAATCAACGCAACAATAAAACGTATTGTTTTACTGTGTACGTATTCAGCGTCCTAATTTGTTTCGCCTTTAAATTACAAAATAAACAATTGTTAATGCGTTCTGCTTTTTTTCTAACATCGGTCATGTTCGTATTACGTTTAAGTTATTTTAACGCAATTTTCTTATAAATAAATCTACTTTAACCCGTTGATAACCATGAGAGCATTTTACAACGGCGATTTACCCACCGCCTTCCTTTTTTAATATGTTCTCCGTTTGTTAATACACCTTTCATAAAAATATTCATACATTTTCTTCTACACTACCAACATAAATAAATAACCTCCAATTTTTTTTTTAATTGCGTTACAAATAAATAATCAACGTGACAATAAAGCCTATTGTTTTACTGTGTACGTTTTCAGCATCCCAATCTTTTTTTTCGCGTTTAAATTAAAAGATATATCAAATTTAGAATTTTACTTTAAGTATTATAGTATCTGTTCAGTGCACATCTACCTATAAGTATGGCAAACCACTTATAATTCAATGGCTGTAAGTTTTTTTTTTTCAAAAATAAACAATTATAAACAGAACAACTCATAGAAATCTATGTATATTCTTTTTTATTTTAATATACTTTCATATAAACTTTTCTGTTATGTCACAAAAATCTATTTTCTTTACATCACAAGTGTCACGCTCATACATTAATTCCATAGCTAATATAGCATACTGACCCAACTGGTCACGGGTAGTCTAGTATATATATATATATATATATATATAATTTTCTAACTCTGGAACAAGAGTCACCTTTAACTTAATTCTGGGTGCCCTAACATTTTATGGCCACAGACGTGATGAGAAATAAATTTTATATGTGTCAATGCTAATTAATAATGCATGTTGATATGTTAAGCCTTTCTGCTAGCTAACAATATATAACAGTAATATATACGTATATGACGCATTACACAATACGATAACTAACAGAGAGGGTTAACGTATCAACATGCACTATTCATGAGGATTTAACAAAACTTGAGTATACACATCAACACGATGTTTGGATCCCACATTACTTGAGTGAAAAGAACCTTTTAGGTCGCATTTCCATAACTCATTCGATTAATGAACAGAATGAAATTTAACTATTTCAAAGTCACTTGTTACTAACAATGAAAACTTGATCATTTCCGCTAAGGCTGTAAGATTCTGAAAGCTGGTGCAATAGAATGGTTCATATTCTACTGATTAAATATTCCATAGCATATGTATAGTATTTTTTGATTTCATTTAATTTCTTTTAAAACAGAACACAAATATTACAGGAAAACACACACACACACACACACACACATACAAACAAACACGGGGGGGGTTCTTTGGAAAATTCAAGAAAACAAAAATCGCAATTCTCATCAATTAATTGACCTGAAAAGATCAGAAATACTCTTTTCACCCAAATCGCTAACATGATAAACATTCATAAAAAGTTATTGCCAATTTGTTTGGATTACTAGGGGGTGGCTTTACCTTTATTTTACTACTTTACAAATGAATGAAATGATCGCCATGTTCACGCAAAAACCGAATTGCATGATGGTGGCATTTCACTTCGTATGAAATAAATTTCACTTTTCTGAAAGTATGACAGCAAAGTGACAGCTCGTATCGATCGCAAGCAATTTTTGCTGCTGGATTTTCAGCATATGATTTTTCAATCTAAACCCGTGGTGAGGTAGAAACAAATCCTTCCATGATCTCGTTGTAACTATACTGATTACATAAACGACTCATTTCGAGTGATTTGAATATTTTTCTAATTCTCAACTATAAAACATGATCTGCTTGAAATGTATCGTGGTATATGAAACTCAATAAAAAGTATAAATTGCAAACTTGTGTGCAGGAAAGAAGGGAAGTAGGGGTCTGTATTCCCAATCTGTGTATGGATTACGAGGTGCCCGCCATGTTGAAAACTAACCGTCCGGTTATGTTAATTTCTTGGTGCAATTTCTACTAACTATTGTTTGTGATCCTGTTGTTGAATACAAGATTGTCAATCAAATACTCGACGAAGTTTGCTTTCTGCGTTCAGAATGTTTTCTTTTTCGAAACCAGTAAACTCTCAAGAAGAATGATTCATAGGGGACATGTTGAAAGAACATTTAGAAGTACAAACTGTGCAAAGCGAAGAAAATAACTGTGTGCGCTCTCAGTGTCCGATATATAGGTTTTCTATTCGCGATTTGTTCTTGTGTTGGTGAGTATAGTCCAGCTTTTACTCATGCTTGGTCAATAGCACCTCTTTTAATATATTTACGCAAAGTAGTTCAACTCAGAATACTATAATCAGTTTAGCAGGCTGAAATAGGAACAGCTTCCCGGTGTCACTCCATCCGTAATAGTTATGTCACAGAGCTAAAACATTAAAAGTCACGGTCGTGATATTATCTGATCCCATAGCATAAAGACGATATTACAGGTTCTTATCAGATCTGTATATCGTCTGTTGGAGCTAAGCAATGTTTTTTTTCTTTTGATTTTCATTTAAAATTTCTAGATACACATTTATAAGCAATATGTTTCTGAGGCAAATGTTAGAGCAAGATGTATATCAGTCACATTATCAAGATTTTGCCGGGGTTTTTTTTTGTGTCATGGCAGCCATTTGTAATTTCATGAAATTGGAATGAGAAAAAAATGGAACGTAATGTTTTTCTTAAGTTCAGATTATATCATAACAGAATCAGGCGAGATGTTACTTTTGCATTAAAAAAAATAACTGACACGGATTCTTTTTTTATATATATATTATAAATGAGTCTTCATTTATTGTTACTTTGATTATTCGTCTACGCATTTGAAACTCACGTTTTGGAGATGAAAATGTATTTTTATTATAATGATTTGCTATTTTTACAATAAGGAAGCGTCTATTTTTATGCGTATATATATATATATATATATAGTTATAAAATATATATGGCAATTAAGCTACACAGAATATTCTGCGTTTCATTCTCGTAAGAATTCTCCAGGCTTATCCAAAGAGTTGTCGTTACCTCGCGTTTTTATATACGCACATGCTATTGAATCTTTAGTTAGCCAATCAGCTATCGGGTTGAAACTAGGAGGCTGATTGGCTAACTAAAGATTCAATAGCATGTGCGTATATAAAAACGCGAGGTAACGACAACTCTTTGGATAAGCCTGGAGAATTCCCCCGAAAATGAAATGCGGAATATTCTATGTAGTTTAATTGCCATATATATTTTTATAACTTACTACTTGCTACTATCATGCTCTACCTATGTATTGAGCACTGTTGAAATAAATACTGAAAATTTACGCATAAAATTATATTTTCGTACATTAATTTATGTGATTAAATGACGTAGTCATATATATATATATATATATATATATATATATATATATATATATATATATATATATATATATATATGTTCCCGTTCACACACCGGAATAGAACACGTACTGGAATAGAAATAGACAACAAACACCCATACAGATGAACGCGGTAAGTGGCCAGATTCCAAAATATTCATTTTCAAAATCCCTTTTGTTTACGTCATTGAAAGCTTGAAAAAGGGAATGGTTCCCGAATGTTTGTTTTTTCTGAATAGATAACATAATGGCGAAATTATGATTTTTCTTTATTGCTTGACTCATTTGTCTGCTCATGATTTTCCATCATCTTAACACACCCATATAAATATAAATATATGTGTGTGTGTGTGTGTGTGTGTGTGTGTGTGTGTGTGTTTGTATATGTTTGTGTTTGTGTGTGTGTGTGTTTGTATATGTTTGTGTTTGTTATAGAGAAAAACAAATAAGTAATGCTTACGGGTGCATAGAATGATTTATAGTATAATATCATTGAGCGGGTTTTCTAGCATTCAGATAACTTCTGTTACTATTTCGTATAAATACATAAGTTCTTGTTAATAAAATTGTGTATTTAGAATAATTTTACATAATTTATAAGTAGCCGTTATGTGTTTCTTTAACTTTGCTCAAACATTACAAGTGGCGACAAGAGATGAGTTTAAAATTATGAAAAAGAATGGAACATTTTTTTAAGTAAAAAAAAAGATACGTAAACCGGAAATTGAATCATGGCGGAAGTTCGAAATGATACGTAAGGAAGGATTGGTAAACTTGCAAGCAAAAAGAAAATCTCGTAGGACTTAATTTGATTTCTGTGTAATTTTTCCCGCTTATATTTCGTTTTTTTTTCTCTCTCCTCCGCTATATTCATGACATTTTTTAATCGTAATTTTTTCCCGCTTATATTTCGTTTTTTTTTCTCTCTCCTCCGCTATATTCATGACATTTTTAATCGTAATTTTTTCCCGCTTATATTTCGTTTTTTTTTCTCTCTCCTCCGCTATATTCATGACATTTTTTAATCGTAATTTTTTCCCGCTTATATTTCGTTTTCTTTTCTTCTCCGCTATATTCATGACATTTTTAATCATAATTTGCATCGACTTAGCTCTGTTGAGCGAGTTATCCTTTATTTTCATTTTTTTTTTTTTGCCCCCTGCACCTTTTTCTATTCGCCCGGTCGTCAGTTCGTCTGTCCGCACTTTTCTCAATAACTACGCCTTGGAATTTTTTGAAATTTTACACAAACGTTAAACATGATATGAGTAAAAAAAAGTAACGGAACTGATTTTTCGGGAAAACTCCGGTTGCCCCCTAAGGGTGCTTTTCGGTTTAAAATGGCTAAAATTGTTACTTTTGTGCTTATAAAAAAAATGATGCCTTGGATGTTTATAAAACTTTCTGAAAAGGTGTAACTAACTGATTTCTATATAATTGTGTTTTTCTATACTTTGCGATAAGTCTCGAGGGTGGCCCAGGGACTCTTTTAACGCTAATGAAAACGTTCCATTTTGGGACTATTTTATCATATTTGTCCAAAATTTTCTGTATATATCCATTTAGAAGTTTTGCATGGCGCTGAACTTAAATTTAAAAATTGTTAAGGCCTTGGGGACATTTGAGGCGGAAATGGTGGGGGCAAATGATTGACCCAGTCATTTCTTTTTTGTATGGTGAGGAACTCAAATGTACATATGTTCAGGCCTAAAATTGAACCTGTTAGTTTCACAAGGATTTGACGTCCCCCCCCCCCGGATATTTGGGGGGCTTAATGAGGGAAGGCTAATGCTGAACTTAGTATTTAATTATATTATCATATCATAAATAATCTTAATTATATTAGCATATCATAAATCATCTTAATTATATTATCATATCACAAATCATCTTAATTATATTATCATATCATAAATAATCTTAATTATATTATCATATCAGAAATAATCTTAATTATATTATCATATCATAGATCATGTTAATTTTATTATCATATCATAGATCATGTTAATTTTATTATCATATCATAAATCATCTTAATTATATTATCATATCATAGATCATGTTAATTATATTATCATATCATAAATCATGTTAATTATATTATCATATTATAAATCATGTTAATTATATTATCATATCATAAATCATGTTAATTATATTATCATATCATAAATCATGTTAATTATATTATCATATCATAAATCATGTTAATTATATTATCATATCATAAATCATCTTAATTATATTATCATATCATAAATCATCTTAATTATATTATCATATCATAAATCATCTTAATTATATTATCATATCATAAATCATCTTAATTATATTATCATATCATAAATCATCTTAATTATATTATCATATCATAAATCATCTTAATTATATTATCATATCATAAATCATGGTAATGATATTATCATATCATAAATCATGTTAATTGCTCTCTATTTAGCTATAACGATATAATCGCGTTGATACACCAGTTCTCGTCAGATTACCGAATGTGAGCACCGTTGAGCATGGTTAGTACCAGATGGGGGACCATTTGGGAATTCTATGCGCTGTATGTGCTCTCCGCTTATCTCGGCATTTGTTTCCAGTCGTCCGTTATATACACTTCACTTGCCACTGGTATTTAGCAATGTTGACCCAGGAGACGTGTGGTTGGAGATTATGCACCTCCTGCCACAATAATTTCACGCGCAGGCACACCTTTGTGGGTATCCATAGTCTGTTACAGACTGAAGGGCCCCCTGTTTTTATTTAGCTATAATTAAATTTTTACCCAAAGAATAATTTTCATATATATATATATATATATATATATATATATATATATATATATATATATATATATATATAATAGATGCGTATTTGATTATTTACTTGACAGTGAACATCAGAATAAAATTTTACCGCTTAAATATCTACTTTCAAGAAAACAAAATTATATGGTTACTCCCCATCTAGAAAAAATATAAAAAACATTTTAAGATTCTTTTTACTTGTACATTTTCTACATGGTGATTGTCACATCCAATTCTTTTTATGGTCATGTCGGTTTGGTTCACGGTTTTATTGAGATTTTAATTTACAATTTGATACGAATTCTCTTCTGTATGCCCTCTTATCTAGATCAGAAGTTCCGTCGTCCGGTCGGCTGGTCACTCCCATTTCAAGGTTAAGCACGCATATAAGATGGACGCATGTTGTGGATTTACTTTTTTGTCGAGTTAGCTTTATGTGAATAAATACCATCGGTTTGTTTGAAGATAAAATGTCAGTAAAGAAAATGAGTACTTTCTAAAGAAGTGATTAATACAAATCTGTCTATTTATACATGTACATGTGTATTCATATACGTGTGCGTGCATGTGTACGTACACATATTTAGGTGCTTTTTATGTGTACGTACACAAATGTTGGTGCTTTTTATGTGTACGTACACATATGTTGGTGCTTTTTATGTGCACGTACACATATGTTGGTGCTTTTTATGTGTACGTACACATATTTAGGTGCTTTTTATGTGTACGTACACATATGTTGGTGCTTTTTATGTGTACGTACACAAATGTTGGTGCTTTTTATGTGTACGTACACATATGTTGGTGCTTTTTATGTGTATGTACACATATGTTGGTGCTTTTTATGTGTATGTACACATATGTTGGTGCTTTTTATGTGCACGTACACATATTTAGGTGCTTTTTATGTGTACGTACACATATGTTGGTGGTTTTTATATGTACGTACACATATGTTGATGCTTTTTATGTGTACGTACACATATTTAGGTGCTTTTGATGTGTACGTACAAATATTTAGGTGCTTGTTATGTGTACGTACACATATGTTGATGCTTTTTATGTCTACGTACACATATGTTGGTGGTTTTTATGTGTACGTACACATATGTTGGTGCTTTTTATGTGTACGTACACATATGTTGGTGCTTTTTATGTGTACGTACACATATGTTGGTGGTTTTTATGTGTACGTACACATATGTTGGTGCTTTTTATGTGTACGTACACATATGTTGATGCTTTTTATGTGTACGTACACATATGTTGGTGCTTTTATATGTATGTACACAAATGTTGGTGCTTTTTATGTGTACGTACACATATTTAGGTGCTTTATATATGCACGTACACATATGTTGGTGCTTTTTATGTGTACGTTCACATATGTTGGTGCTTTTTATGTGTACGTACACATATGTTGGTGCTTTATATGTGCACATACACAAATGTTAGTGCTTTTTATGTGTACGTACACATATTTAGGTGCTTTATATGTGCACGTACACATATGTTGGTGCTTTTTATGTGCACGTACACATATGTTGGTGCTTTTTATGTGCATATTATGTGAAACAAACTAAGACTTAAAAATAATCATAAATATTCACACAGAATTCCCTGCTAACTCCCGAATTCAACTGCAATCCTCACTGACCGCTCTCTCTCTCTCTCTTTCTCTCTCTCTTTCTCTCTCTCGTTCTACCTCTTTCTCCGTGTTTTGTTTTCACTCTATCTCTTTCTCAACTGAAAAAAAAACTTCTTTGTGCTTCCCCATTCCTCCTTTTTTACAGCTTTCGTAGTCCTCATATGTAATGACATATGTATATTAATAAGTCGTCTATAGAGGAAAGTTTTCCTTTTCTCTTTTCTTCCACCGGGGAGTTGATTCCTCCATCTTGATAACGAACTACTCTCACAATCCATGAAAACATACCGTGGCGAAAGTAAACCGAAACATAGATTCCATGGACAAAGCTTCTTTCTTAGAACTGCACGTTTGTTGAACTGTCTTCCGTTTTTCTGCTTTCCAGCTAACTACAATATGGTCGTCTTCAAGTCCAACGTAAATAAGTTATTGATGAGCTGTTCCACTTAAGTTAACAAATTTATTGAATTTCCATTACTAACGATTGCTATATTGTCCAATTGACTATTGTAGACTTTTTAACCCTTATCTTTAAGTGGCCTCTCGGCCTTGATAAGTGGTGATGCCTATGTAAAACAAGAAAACAAGAAGCTCTCTATTTCACATCTGTTGCTTTCCCTGAAAATTCAAAACCTGAAATAGATATCCCACTTCATGTTTCTCTTGTTTATTTTTACAAGATCGGATTCTGAGAAAAAAACTGCAATTCAGAGAATCTTGTTTAATGCCGGTGTCTTAATGATGAAATTCAATGCAAATCTGAAATATTTGAATTATTAAATGAGATGTATTTGTAATTTCCTGCCATAGAACACTCTTTTAACTTACACTAAAGAAACTGAAGTTTGTGAAATATTTATTAATTGATGTTGAATATTTAAAATATTTAAATTTCATAAAAATCTGAGACATTTGATTTCTCTTGAAGAAGTTTACGCCCTTTCAAGCAATTTTGTATAAAGCTAAACTCAATTGTTAAAGTTTAACAATAGCTTTTAGTCATTAATTAATCAATTTTATAGTTATTAATTAATTGGAATTCTTATTGAGCTGAGTAATTTGTATTAATTTATACATTTATGTGTTGCGGACGATTATGCTCATCTTTTAGTTGTTATTCAACGACGTTTCGGCCAACTATTCCTCTGACCTTCGTCAGGTGGTAACCGCGACGGGATAAGAATTCCGAAGCTCCTATCATTGCATCCTCAGCAATTACTGCCTTCCATAGTTGTTGTCGTCGCACCATGTTTTTGACCAACTAAGCCTCTAGCTGCGTTTGGATTGGATTGAACCCGCTATCTTCAGACAATGTTCACCTGGAACCGTAGAGATTCAACGTCTCTATCAACTGTGCCACGTCTCTACCCAAAGCCGATCAGAGGCTTACTTAGGCAAAACGTGGTGAGACGACAACCACTATGGACGGCAGTAATTGCTGAAACGTTGTGAAAACAACAACCAAAATATGAGGATAATAGTCTGCAATAAATAAATTAATAAATGTTATATTTACTTTGGAGTATTTGTACCTGTGCTAGAGGCCATAATATGGACAAAATCTCGCCTTTGAATATTCATATATTTCAGAATTATATTACATTTTTCCATACTAATTATATCGCAATGTTCTTTGACTTTGAATTTCCAGACTTAAAATCATGTGATATGTTTTTATCACAATTTGAGCATAAGTTCTAGAACATAATACTAAAAAGATAGTATGTTTATTTCAAATAAAGGAAACATAAAACGTGGACGAAGAATACATATACCTGTCCTAAGGCAGATATCCCGCAGGTATTTCTTTAAAATTATCCGCATGTTTATGGATTAGCTTTTATTGGATTCATTTCTTAACTAACAGATCAACCAGGTGCATTTTAGAACACAGCGGCTAGACGTAAGTAGTCGAAAAGTTAATTTTAAGTCTATTTAGTTTCATAATTGAAAAAAAAGGGTAGAATTCCTCTGAAAATTCAAATATCGTCGATTTTTGTAAGACTTTTAAAATTAGGTCTTAGACATAAATTAATAAATATTTTTCAACTTTCAGTTTCTTTTTTGTAGTAAACTGATTTTTCGGATGCCCAATATGAAGACAACATCTACTTTAAAAATTCAAATTTTCAGATTTGCATTTAATTTGATTCATAGTCAGTAGTCATTAAATTTGCAATATTACTCGAATTTTAATTTCTTCTTAAGTTTCCTTAAGCTTACATTTGATACATTTTTAAAATCAAAATTATTAAATAGATTTTTAATATTGGAATAAGGATTCTAGATATAAGTTTTAGCAGCATTATATGCTGATTTAAATTTGTATAGAAAAGCATAAATTTTTATTCGGTGTATTGTTCTAGTATAAAGAGAAAGGGTATGTAAAGAGCGATAAATAGAAAGATAGAATCTGGCTGTCTTTCTATACATCTGTATTTCTATTTATAGAATGCTAGATAGATAGAAAGATAGACAGATGTGGATAGATTTATTGGTTGCTATATAGATACCGTAGTGAATATAAGCTATTCTCTATATCACCTCTAATGCATTGATCGATTACTTATTATACTTGTCGTTGTTGTTTGTGATTTTTTATTATAATTTCTTTGCTCGTTTTGTTTTTATATCCCAAATGTAAATCCATTTCACTAATGGCGGCCATCAACTATTTTGAATGTTATTCTTCTTTATGATAACAACTTTTTTCAGATTAAAAAAAAAATATGCACGTACTGTTCATTTCCTCGTCATCATATGGTGATCATGCCATTATGTTGCGGAGCGGGGGAGGGCCATTGTAGTTACCCTAAAATCATGCTCACACAAAGGTATAGCTGTTGATAGGTTTATAGAAGTGTATGTATACGATTCACTCCTAAACAAGTAACCCAAATATTATAAAATTTAAAACACAGCTCTTAAATATACTGGATCATAATATGGGTTATTCTTATTTTACTTAAGTTTTATGTAAAAGGAGAAAAAGATAGTTCAGGCTCTTCGTAAAAATTCAGATACGTTCGATTTTTCAGAAATTTTAGGAAATAAGTTCATTTGGAAAATAATCAACTTAAAAATTATGTTGAAATTAACTTATTTCTTCTGACGAGAAGAAGATCTCTTTTGAAAACTTGGAATTTTAAGAAACTCAAATGGACTTTCTTCTATGCTTTTGTTGAATATTAACACAGTTTGAATATAAATATGTATGTTTTATATATATATGTATATATATATGTTAATATCTTCATTTTCATTAAACCATAAAAAATGTCATATTCCCTATATTGAGCATGAATTAATCGTATAAAAATCGTATTTATGATATGAGAAACGTATTTATAAATGTAACCTTTTATAATATACATTATACATAAATATATATGCATATATATATGTATATATATATATACATATATATATATATATATATCGTAAGTAATAAGTTAGGAATATATATTTATGACAATTTTTATAACTCACTACTTTCTATTTTATACATACAAATATATATAGTTAGTAGTGAGTGATAAAAAAATATATTTATGACGGTTCAGTTACACAGAAGCTTTCGCGTTGCATACTTGTAGGGAATAATCAGGAAAAATGCATGGAATTCGAGTACCGATTAAACACACACACAAACACACACAGATATATATATATGTGTGTGTGTGTGTGTGTGTGTGTGTGTGTTAGCATTAAATCATTATTCAAGCACGTCTGATTGAATACGACAGAGATTTGCTTTTTTCCGATGTTTTTTTTTGATAATTGCGTAGACATTTCCAGCTATACTATAGCTAGAGATCTTGTGAAGTAAACCTTTATGCCATATCCTATCAAAGGCTTTTGATATGTCAAGAGCAATTGCCCTAGAAAGGTTGCCTCCGTCGAGAGATTCGCTAATCCTATGACATATAACTCTAAGCACATTTGCTGTAGATATAGCAGAATAGAAACCATATTGTGTGTCACTAAGAAGGTTATTTTTGCTGAGATGGTTGATTACTTCTGTATTTAACACAGATTCCAGCAACTTACTTATGACGCACAGGAGACTCATTGGCCTGTACTAAGAGGGAGATGGGCGATCACCAGAATTCTTAAATAGAGGGCAAACTGATGAGATTTTCCAGGGTGATGGGAAGCAATTCTCAGGACAACGTTTAAACAATTTTGTAAATATGGGCGCCAGTTCTGGTTGAAGATTTTTTAGTACTATAATTGGAATACCGTCAGGGCCGGTTGCTTTACTGGAATCAAGGTTTTTGATTAGCCTGGTAAATCACGTACAAATATTTGTATATCGCATAGCGTGTTTTCTGATACATGAGGAAATATTTGGGGTTGGTGCCTTTGGTCATAAAGGGTAGAATTAGCTGCAAAGTTCTTGGCAAACTGATGACCTCAGGTCCATTGATGATAGTTGGGATACAGCACACGTTTCTGTTCAGAATTCTGTGTGCTATTTGCCAAAACTGGTGGGAATCAAGCCGCTGCTCAGCTACTTTGGACTTGACGGATTGAGCATACAACTCTCTTGCGTTCTTTATTACTTTTTTACAGTGGTTTCTGGCAGTTCTGAAAGCAGCTTTAGTCTCAGTGCATCTATTACGTGTGAACAATAGAAAAAGTGATTTCTGTGCGCAATGGCAACAGCACAGTCCGGAGAGAACCACGACTGGCTGTTAGGTTTTCGCTAGAACTTTTTCGAGGGTATGAAACGGTCAATACCTACAATTAACCAATTTGTCAGGTCTGATACTATAAAGGACACATCCTTTTTAAACATGGAACGCAGAGGTAGATCTGATATAAATGTACGGAAGCTATACCAGACTGCCACAGAGTACCGATATACTGTACGATAGATAGGTACGTCTGAAGACTTTTTACATTTCATTTTTATCTTAATTGATACAACAGAGTGATGGGAAGATCCAAGTGGAGACAGAACGGAAACTGAACATACTTCAAGGCAAGTTGTGAGAAAAAGGTCTAGGAGACTTGCATACTGGCCGTCAGAGTCGGACTCACAGGTGGGTTAGTGAACAATCTGAGTGAGGTCATAAGCAATGGAGAAATTGTGACAGAACCTCTCCTCATCATCGGTCTTGTTTGAGTGGGTTAACAACTCTACATTGTGAACATTGAAGTCTCCACATACGTGAATGTTAGCTGAAGGATCAGCAGATAGGACATGGTCAATTTTCTCAGATATGCTTTGAAAGATAGTTACTCCGCTGTTGTGGGGGCGATAGAGAGTAAATATAAATGCAGTAGTGTGAGCAAGTGCAATCCGAAAGCACATATAGGATAAGTTAGGATCTTCTCTGGAGATGTCCCTACCACATGGAAATCCATCTTTTATGTAGGCTCATATTCCATGCCCATGGCGATCTTGAGGGTCAGGTTTGGAACTTAAGTTAGAGTATCCTTTAATTACGACTCATCGAATAGTCTGTCTAATGCCAGTTTCGCTTAGGAATAATAGATCTGGTTTAGTCTCCTGTCATTGTGTTTCAATCTCTGGAAGGTTAGAACGTAGACCCCTGATGATGGAGAAGGAGACATGGTAGTGGGGGGTCTACGTTGGAAGTTGAAGATCCGCGTTTAATCGTGTATTTTTTCTTGTCGTTTTCTTTTTCCTTTTATTTGAGGCTTGGCGGTGTATTTATAGTTTGTTTGTTATGTTTGTTTTGAATTTTTTGTCTTTTTTGGTTATAAAGCTGGGTCCAGGATGGGTATGGCGAATTATTTTAATTTTCAATTTCGGCTTTCTTAATTTATATTTTATTTATTTAGTCTTGTTAGTTATTGAATACAGTTATTATATTCGTCATGGTATAAATGAGTTCCGGTTGATAAGGGGCTGTAGTTTTTTTTTATTAGTATGATTAATATATATATATATATATATATATATATATATATATATATATATATATATATATATATATCCAGCCATGGTCAAAATTATGGAGCACCTATAAAACTTAGATAATAGTCTAAATCTACGCATTTAAAGGTTAAGAATTGTATAGTAAACAGATGAGAGCAAATGTAAAAATATTTAGCAGTAGATTGTAGTATTTTTTGCTTTAAAGCCTTTCAAGAGTTTTAGTTGAGTTTCATACTAGATTTATTCCAACATTCAAAATGATTCATTGTCATACTAAAAGTTGATTTTTATTTTTCAGGTAATATTTGATTTCTGCCAGTTCTGTATCATATTTAATGGAAAATGTCTTCAAAGAAGCAGCTTTTAGAGATGAAAAATGCACAAAATACCTTTAATAAAAGGTTATGGTTTTCAGTAGTAAATAAAAAACGCAAGAATTTATTTTTATTATAAATAAAGCATCGTAATTTGTAAACATAAAACATGTTTTACAGGAACATTAAGAAAAAAGCCCTAGAGTCCGTATAAAGTAATTCGATATAACTCGAAGAAAAATGAATTCCTCGAACTACCGATATTACTATTGAATAAAGCATTGTTTATTTAATATTTTCACACAAAAAATTATAATAGCAAAATTATTTCCACTTTTTTTTTTAAATTACAGATTTCGCATAATTTTTATATGCAAGATTTTAATAATTTCCTTGCTTGCAAGAATGTGAAACTTTCGGCGTAACATAATTTTTATATAATATTGAACAATAATTAATAAAACATTAATTTAAAAACGGGAACATAAAAAATAAACTAAAAAATTATAAAAATTGATAAAAACGTTCAGAATAGAAAGGTATGGATGCACGTCTGGGAAAAAAAATCTGACACCCCTACCTCCTTTTACTATCATGACTTTCGATTGGTTGAAACTTAAGGCTTCCGTATATTCGTGCTTACAAACTTTTATCGGTTGCGTTTTGCCGAACGGCATAATTACTTGCTTTTTAAGGGCTAATTAAGCTGTATTTTGTATAAACAAGGTGTGTTTTTTTAATTCAATATCTTAGGACTTTACTAATTATCTATGAAATAGAATAAGAAAACTAATATTTATCTTTTAAAGGATTTTTACAATGAATTTATTTAACTTCAATATTTAGCTGAATTGGTTAGCTTGTCGTGAAAACCTTTTAAGAACTGTTTTTTTTTTTTCACGTGTACAAATATGTTTTTCCTCTAGAAAATTAATATTAGTGTCTAATCTTTCAAATGCAATCAAAAAGTAATCGGAAACCTACAAAAAATTCTGATAAATCGGCTTTCAAAACTAGGGCCCCCCTATTTTTGCCCGCCCATTTTTGCCCGTACCTACTTGCTGCTGAACTTAGCGAGGGTGCAAACAAAAACATATCAGCTCGAATAGTGAGAAGAAGCTTGGATTAAAAAGATACAAACAAGGTAAAAACGACTGGAATTTGCAAAAATGCAAAAAAATTGGACACCTGATGATTCGGCCAAAATTGTTTGGTTTGGCGAAAGTAACTTTAAGGTAAGAACAGCTTCTATTTCCTAAACTTTGAACGGAAGAATTGAAATTTTTATGTGAACACACATCCATAACATTTATTCAGAATTTTAAGCAAATGCTCATTTTTTTCATCAGATTTTTGGAACTCCTGGAACGGTTCATGTCCGCCGAAGGGAAGGGAAGTGTGGTTCGAACTGTCAGGTTTGGAGGAGGAAACGTAATGGTTTAGGGCTGCATTGCTTCTTCAGGGACTGGACATATGTGAGGGCACAATGAACTCCACAATATATATACATACATATATATATATATATATATATATATATATTGTGGAGTTCATATGTATATATATATATATATATATATATATATATATATATAATTTAAAGGAGATTAGAACGATAGTCTAAAGAGCTAAGCGTATTTTAATGTAACAGTGAAATTACTAGTTTCATTAAAATACAAGAAAAGAAAAAGTGCTCGTTGTAATTTAGATATATAATAAGCTCGATAGGTAAATATCTTAGAGGTAATTCAATATTAAGTAATGTGATTGATAATTTAAAATTTAAATTTAGTAATTTTTAATGATTTAAGGTGGTTTATATTTATTAAATTTAAACCAACGTTTATGACTGGATGTAAATATTAGTTCCTGTCTTGAATTTAATAGGGTGGTTGCATTTTTTATATCTTCATATTTTAAAATTTTTAGGGTCTCTTTTGTACATAGTGCACAGAATTTATCTCCTGGTTTATATAGTTTGCAAGACTCAATTACTCGCCATTTTAAGTTGAAAGAAATATTGCTATTTTTTAGTTGCCAAATATAGTTGAATAGAGTAGTTTGGTTTGACAGAGAGTTATTTTTAAAAGAATGTTTATGCGTTGAAATTCTATGTTTTATTAGGCCAGATGTGGAACCAAAATATATTGCCTCTTGCTTATTGTGATTATTTTCCGTTAGGTCTGGTGCTGGATTATTATATGGTGAGTTGGTTTGTAATTGATCGGTAGCTTGGTTTAAGTTGGTGTCATTATTTAATCTGGTAGTTGAGTTAATAGATTCATGTAGATTTGGGGGTTTTGATACTGTGCAGCTATAGATAACATTTTTAATTTTACATGAGCCTTGTAGGGGACATTTATTTTTTTCTCATCATTCAATAAGGTGAAAAGCTATAGCAAACATCTATATGAGTATTTTAATCATAGTTCCTGATTTCAAAAGGCGAAAAATTAAAAGGTAAATTTTGTACCTATATTTTTATGTATATACCTGTATATCTATGTATATGTATATATGTGCCTATTTTTTCATATATATGCATGTATATATTTGTAATGTTGTACTTAAAGCAGATTTATAATTTAAATTCAAATTTATATTTTACTCTATTTCTTTTCTATCTCTAACCCATATTAATTTTCTTATCAATTTTAAATCCAGACCTTTTATTTCAATTTTTTTCTGATACATCTGCCTTACTTTTAATGCTAGGTTTATTTATGGTGTCTTTTAAATTTAATAAAAGCCCTTCAAAATTTGCTGACGAGGAGACCTTGTTTATTAAAAGACTATATGTAATAATTATTGTCCGTAACTTGATGTCTACCACAATAAAAACACTGTTTTCCGAAAAGATCGTACAGATAATTGATTTTGTTGTTGTTCCTTCTTATGAAACGGATTTTTAATTTAATTATAATTTGATTTTTAAATTTTAAATTATCAATCACATTACTTAATATATATATATATATATATATATATATATATATATATATATATATATATATATATATAGTTAAGGGAGATATTCTTGGCCTGATGATGTGATTTTCCCTAGCAGGGTGGTCACTGAAACATATTTGCATATGTGTAGACACTAGTTTTCATATCGGTCTGTCTAAACATTGAGCACTCGTTGGTTGACACATTGTGTTTTGTTTTAAAACTAAACAATACTACCAATAATATATATATATATATGTATATATATATATATATATATAACTCAGTATTTAAATGTTAAAATATTAATATTTATAGATGCTCAATATTGGAGGTAGGGCATCAATATGTGTATATATATGTATGTATGTATATGTATATATATATGCATATGTGTTTCTGTGTCTGTGTGTGCCCATGTACATACAATATTTCACTACCTATATTTATTCTAACTCCAGAAAACATCACAATGATATTCCTATCATTACTCGCGTACAAACTCCCCCCACACTATTCTTCTTACGCCGACTTATACTAATTCTAAACATCAAAACTCATCACGACTAACTTCATCACTTAATATAATCCATGATCTAAGTAGCCATATTAACCACCAAGCCCCACCCCTATTCTTGATAATTTTAAAACCTTTTTATATGCATGTATTTTTTAACTTTATTTTTATCTTTGTTTTATCGTTATTTCATTCCTTATATCCATCTTGATTTCTTATTTAAGCCCCCCCTTTTATTCCTCACAATTAATTTACTGGCTATTTTCGTCTCCTTTTCATTTTGCCCATGTAAGTAAACCATCCACCTCGCGATATAGACGCTAAACCAAATTGTTCACCTTAAACTTTAAAAAAATTGAAATCTACATAAGCTTTCTAAAAATCAATAACCAATAATTATCTACACTCACAGACTTTCCAGCAGAATTTTCAACTTATTCCTTCAAAGAACTATGGATATGCCCGTACAGAATATTATTACTCTAAATCTATGGATGTACATACGAGCAATAAATGTACGGATTTTATCAAGTTTACATCAGTTTCATTGATTGACACTTGTTATTTAGCAACATCTTCATACTTGGACACCAATTTGCATCTGCTTTTTGCGTCTGTATTTCCTTACACGCTTTCAAACATTACTTTCTTTCGAATTTTGAAACTTTCAATTTTTTGTGCCAATCAGTCAAATTATAGCCTATATATATAAAATTATTTTGCTGTGTTTCTCTAAACAAAAGAAAAAACAATTTTAACTCCATGAAATAAGGAAGTAATTCACTTTATCTTGTATATATGTTTATGCAAAAATAAATATTGTAAACCGTACCTGGCATAATTTAACTCCTCTCATATATATATATATATATATATATATATATATATATATATATATATATATATATATATATTTATTTTATTTTATTTATTTATTTATTTATTTATTTTTTGGTATTCATATGTATATCATTCAAACACAGTAGTGTTTGAATATATAGTTAAGTGGCAGTTTTAGTCGTTAAGAACTGTTTAAAGCTTCACCGCTCACTCATTTTGTAACCAAATTTCAAATACTTATTACAGTTTATAGATCACCTTTTAAGCTATATTGTGAAAAAGATTTTTTCAATTTTCGTTCAGTAAAACAAAAAGTTATGGTGAATTTACTGGTGTTCATGATCGTAAAAACGTACGGAGGTGAGCGACGTTTTTTATGACTAGTTTCCATAGCAACCACTTCGCATCAGTGACTACTGTTGCTACCAATTCACCGTTCTTGCGAAAAGAGAAGAAACAAGTGAAACAGAGAGAATGAAAGAATGACAGGGAGATAATTGGGTGTTTTTATTGAAAGCAGACGAATGCCGTACATTGTTATTACATACATGTATATTATGTTTATAGGGGCAAAAAATAAGACTGAAATTAAACAAAGAACAAGTGAATTTACTGGAAGCCTTGAAAAATTATGGACTACAATAGAAAAATGCGAGCATGAAAAGTAAGTGGTTTAGCTTAAACATAGCAAAGTAAAGGAATAGTTGTTAAAGCTGGAAAAGAAAAGAACAAGATATTCTAATATATATAATAAATTTATAACTTAAAAGGCTGCAGCATTAAATTTCTGAAAATTCAGTTTTACATTCTATAATCAATTATTAATGTTGCACAATTTTAAGTTATAAATTTATTATTTTTTCTCAGAATATCTTGACCTTTTCTTTTTCAGTTTTAATAACTAGTCCTTTACTTTCCCATGTTTAAGCTTAACCATATTACTTTTCATGCTCGCATTTTTCTATTATAATAAACACACACACACACACACATATATATATATGTGTGTGTATGTGTGTGTGTGTGTGTGTGTGTGTGTGTGTGTGTGTGTGTGTGTGTGTGTGTGTGTGTGTGTTGTGGGTGTGTGTGTTGAAACTATCTGGCTAATCAATTAGATTCTTTGTTATTCCTCATACAAGCTGATATTACCATTAGGCAATAGCACGTTTCTCTAAAAGGTTCAGCTCAATTTGCATCCTGTTCCTTTCTTCTGTTCAGCATAGAGGTGGCACAAACATGTTTTAATGTTTTGAATTAATAAACGTCCTTATTTAAACACGCGTATGCTGGAAGTACTTTTTTTCTATTTCTATTTTAAGTGTTGTCTAGTTTAGTGTATTTTTTTTAATTTCTCATTTATTGTTAAGCTAAAGTAACATTTATTCTGTATACAAAATCGTTTGCTATTTTAGTTATATACTTTTATAGATTAAGTTTAGAATTTAAAATTTCTCATTAAGGCCTAATTTACACGAGCTGTCTAAATTTCTACATGTACATGCTTGTCAGAAGACTTTCTATTCGATTATTGGCGGAGGCTTGTTGTTTAGCATCCAGGAATTGATTGCTAGGTTTGTTTATAATCGACATTTAAATATATTTGAATAATATTTTACGTGGCTCTACTAATGTATTGGCCGCTGTTAAAGTAAATACTAAAAGCTGATACAGACAATATGTAACCTCCTTATATTATAATATTCATATAAATTTATAAAATTATATATATATGTATCGACGTACATATCCTCGACACCCCCGCTTAGCAACAAAATCACTGTTGAGGTCCCTAAATCCCAGAAAGTTTTCAACTCCAATAGTTCCTTCCCTCGAGCAACTAGACTTTGGAATTCTCTTTCTGCCACCTGCTTAGCTGGCTGTACTGATACGCAGAAGTTTATATGCAACGACAAATGTAACGACAGAAGTTTAAATGTTGACAACCATAAGAGCATTTTACAACAGCGATTTACTCACCGCCTTCATTTTTTAAATTTATTCTCCATTTTTAATACACCTCTCTTAAAAAACATTCATACATTTTCTTCTACGCTACCAACGTAAATAAATAACCCCGAAAACATGCTTTTTTATTTGCGTTACAAATAAATAATCAACGCGACAATAAAACTTATTGCTTTCCTGTGTACGTTTTCAATGTCCCAGTTATTGTTTTTTTTCGCTTTACAATTAAAAGATATATCAAAATTTTAATTTAACTTTAAGTATTATGGTATCTGTTCAGTGCATATTTACCTATAAGTATGGCAAATAATTCAATGGCTGCAAGTTTGTTTGTTTTTTCAAAAATAAACAATTATAAACAGAACGACTCATAGAAATCTATCTATATCCTTTTTTCATTTTAATATACTTTCATAGAAATGTTTTTGTTATGTCACAAAAAATTATTTTCTTTACGTGACAAGTGTCACACTCATACATTCATTCCATAGCTAATATAACATACTGACCCAACGGGTCACGGTTAGTATAGTATAGTATAGTATATATATATATATATATATATATATATATATATATATATGCGTTTTATTTTTTATTACCGTACCTTTCCGTTAAGTTACATCATTGTTTCAGCTACCCGGCCGTTTTTTTTTGCCGTCTGTAGCTTCCTCAGACTTTTACAGAACATTTCTGTACAAATCTGAGGAAGCTACAGACGGCCAAAAAACGGCCGGTTAGCTGAAATAATAATGTAACTTAACAGAAAGATAAGGTAATAAAAAATAAAACGCATATTTGCTCTACAACAGTAGTGAGCACTTTCTTCAGTTTTTATTAATTACCATTTCTAATATATATATATATATATATATATATATATATATATATATATATATATATAGAGAGAGAGAGAGAGAGAGAGAGAGAGAGAGAGAGGGAGAGAGAGTTGCATGATTAATCTACATTTATATTGGCAAAACTGCACCCATATGGTCTTTGATAATGAAATATTAATTCCAAGTAAAGGACGTAAACTACCATACAAATAACGTGTGTAATCAAGCATATCTCCGTTACTCTGTATGTGCATCTGGGTGAGCGGTCGTGCATTTAAAGGTGTGCGTGTGTACAATACTATATGTCTGTGCGATTGTTTACGTATTAATGTGTGTTTGATCAGTATGCAAGAATATCGATTACAGACGGCGTACAGAAGGCGAGGCCACCCAAAGGAACTTCTACCCGACGCTCACTGCAAACCGCAGACCGTGCTAAATTTCTGCCCTCACCGTCGGTGACTATCCAATCGATCACTTGCCCAACAGAGCCGCCTCACAAGTCCCACGTTTTATTGTATACTTAGGCGACCAAGCATGAATATTTTATGTGGGGAACGCTGTGCATAAGAAATAGAGACACAGTACGGAAAAGATTTAAGATTACAAATAACAATGAATTGGATTGGAAAGTGACAATTTTGGTTATCTAGTTCATAAAAGGTTATATGTCTGTCGGTCTGTTTCCATATTTTCAAGCTATCTCCTTCGAAACTAAAAGTCGAAGAGCAGCGCTAGGAGCTTCAAATAATTGATTTTTTACGGACGTTTTTTTATGGGTTTTTAGCAATCTAAAATAGTAGTTAAGAAGTTGAAAATAGGTCAAAATTGAAAAGACCGTTCAACCTTTTGTACATGTATCTTAGTTTATTTGTAATTTTTAATTTGTAATCAGTTCATATGTGTGTCATACAATTGAATACTTGTTTTGCATTCGGTTTCGATTCCAGCTGATGTTATCAAATACTTTTTTTTTATTTTGAAATCACAACTCTATATGATATACAAAATCTAGACAAATTAAAATATCATATTTAAGCGTATTTTACGACCGGGCAAAACTGGGTGACCCCCTCTCCACTAGTATGTATGTGTGTATGAGTCATAGACATTGGATAATTATATTTAAATATATATATATATATATTTAAATATATATATATATATATTTAAATATATATATATTTATATATGTATATATATTTAAATATATATATATATTTAAATATATATATATATTTAAATATATATATATATATATATTTAAATATATATATCTATTTAAATATATATATATATTTAAATATATATATATATATATGAGTGTTTAGAAATGTAAAATGACAGTTAAATCGAATTTCAGAACTAAACATTTCAATATACTCCCTCTTTCTTTCTCTGTCGTATATATATATATATATATATATATATATATATATATATATATATATATATATATATATATATATATATACGAGGTGCCTTCGATAAGTTCCCAGACTTTTTTCGTGTGGCCACTTTTATTGATAGTACACACATGAAATTCTAGTCTCAATGCGATGGATATATTGGTGTCTATTTGTGTGAATCTTTGGAATTGAACCGGAATTGAAATAGTTGTGTGTGTGTGTGTGTGTGTGTGTGTGTGTGTGTGTGTGTATGTGTTTCACACAGTTACTTTATGTAAATATAGATATTCTTGTTTGTACATGTGTGTATTGCATGCATTTGATTTACATGTATGTATGTATGTATGTATGTAGTTGTGTTCTAGATGTTAATCAAATAGAACGCCAGTACTAACAAGACAGTGCTCAATCACAGGTACAACAATCTAATGCTATGTTTTTATTTATTATTATCTACATATGTGCATACATCTCTCAGCTGGGATTTCTATTAAAACCCCAGAGTCTTCAGTTCATTTTTAATATTTGTTTAATAACCAACATAATATATATGCACTAGTAGGGCACCTGGTGTTGCCCGGTCGTAAAATACGCTTAAATAGTGTATTTTAACTCATTCAAATTTCTTTTTTTATTATCATAAAAAGTGTTCCCGAGGTCCAAATACGCTAAAGATCAAGTTTAAAGTTTTGAGATCAAATATTCAGGCTACAGTTTGGTGGAGACTTTTCGCGTGCACATCGACAAGGTCACTTTTATATATAGAGAAAGATATATAGAAACATATTTCTGTGTTCTAGAATGTTTTCATCCTAAATTCCACGCAACTATGTAGAATGTAGAAACTATGTATGAATTGAATTCATCGTAATAGTGAAATGAAATCAAACATCTAAGAAGAAATCATATAAAAATGAATACGTAATTAATTAACGCTCGTTTTTAAAGGAGTATGTAAGACTTACTGTAGTCGCTAGCATATCTACTTTTAATAATTTTAAATAGATAAAGTAGGCTTTTAATATAAATGTCACAGCAAGAAAAAAACTCAACTTTATAAATATACGGATTGATATACATGTATTAGTTCATATATTTAGATGGTAGCATGCCTAATATCGATGATGAAGTTTATGTAACTTTAAGTTTGGATTTATAATCAACAACAAATTGGGACTTGTAGTAATTTCTCGTTTAGTTTTATTCGCACCCACATATAATGTGTGGATAAATGTCTATGATAATTATGCTTTCAATTAACTGTTTTCTCAACTTTAATAAATTCTTCCTTAACCCTGAAAGCAAAAATTTGAATTTCTTATTTTCATTTTCGTTATTTTGTGTTCTGTGCTTTCATTTTCTATTTATTATTTTTAAATATTCTAATGATTTTTCTTCTGGTTTCTCAAAATAATTGTCACTGTTCTGGAAAAGAATTTATTTTGCATAAAATGACTAAAGGTAATTTTAATCAGCTTTTCATTCTTCCTTGGTGAACTTTGATTTTCATCGTCTGAGGGGGGAATAAATTTACATTTTCCGAAATTCACGCTCACAACACTTGTGCATCACTAACTGAGACCTCATTAGATGAGTAATAATTATATATTTATATATATATATATGTATATATATATATGTATGTATATATATATATATAGAGAGAGAGAGAGGGAGAGAGAGAGAGAAAGAGAGAGATTAGAAAGATATATAGATAGATAGATAGATAGATAGATAGATAGATAGATAGATAGATACGAGGGTCGTTCCAAAAGTAATGCACCTTATATTTATATTTAAAAAAAATAGTTGAAGAGCTCTGAAGACGGGAGTGGTGCTATTGTAATATGCTCCTGGGGCGCAATTTGTCACTTACATTTCTGTCGCCACTCTGAAATCGATTAATCCTATATGTGCTGACATCAAGTGCATCGGCTTCGTAAAAGTTCAACAGACGGCGGAGAATGTTGGTTGGTTAAATTTTTTCTGCATAGTAGAATTCGATGACGCATCTCTGCTTCTGAAGCACGTCCATGACAACCAAAGTTGAATTGGGGACATTGTTTCTAACATAAATTTATAATAGAAACAATGTCACCTATTTAACTTGCGTTTGATTTTTTTTTAATTTGGAATCAAATAGTTTTTATAGTGATCTGTTATTTCTTTTTTGTTTATGATTAGCTATTCTAATCTTATTATTTTCTCTTTTTTATTCATATTTGATGTTTACAGAATTGGGAGAGAGAAATGAAAGAGAAGCTGAAGTGCTATACAACATAAACAAAAGCGGGTGTTTAGCAAAATACAATGAGAGAAAAACAAAAGAGTGATAGACTAAAGTAAGATAAAGGTCAATGGGTTCTTCTGGTGGATGCTGAGACAACATTTTAAGGATGATTAAAACGAAGAATTTTATCAGTTAAAAACATTGCTCGACAAGAATTTGTTAACATTTGACTTGAAAACGACCAAGTTGTAGTCTATTGGGAAGTAACCACAAACAGATGAAAAAGTTTGTTCGTGGAAGTTCCGTTTGGTATTTAGTACAGAAGGGGTGTAAGAAGAGTTCATTTCTTTGGTTGTAAGTAGGCGAGTTCTTGCTGTAAATATTTTACTGTGGTAGGATTGGGATTTGAGCTATGTGAAACACTTACAATGAAAATGATGGAATGGGGAAGAGTAGCAACATTTCTTCTGTGTGAAATGGACTGTAGGGAAGATCACCTCTCATTAACTTTCAAAAATGGTTTTGTACTTGGTCAAAGCAAGAAAGAAGGCTTCGAGCAGCATATCTCCATATATGACAACATCACGCTGTCGTAGGGCGAATTTGACATTTCTATAGATTGCGTCAGGAATGGACCATTATCTGGAGCGGTAGAATGATCCGACAATTTGTCTTGTGAATTTAGCAACAGATTTGATGAGTCTTCAATTTCATGTCTGGAACGAGAATTAGTTTTAGGAACTTATCAAAAAGAGGGCTTTCTGGAGGAAAGAATTATTCATTTCAACTGAAGTCAAATGAGAATCCGAGTGTTTTTGGTGAAAGAAGACAGGTTTGGTTGTAGAAGCGTAAAAAGTAATTATCCACTTTTCCCTTCATTGTAATACGTGTTGCAAGTCAGAAAAGAAAAAGTCAGAAAGATCTTTATCATCAATGCTTTTCAAACTGCTGCCGTTGTATATCTGGGTGTGTTTACGCCGTAGAAACATCTCTAGATGGAATCGTTTGTTCCTGAACACGAACCTACAGGTTCCTGTTAATCACCAGAATAACATCCTTGGTTTAGGCAACGGTTGACAATTGTTTCCCACGTTTAAACCCACGTTGTTTAAGCTCGTAAAACGCAGCAGAATAGGTAATACTGATAATTCTCTCAGGGGTATTTATTGTTTGGGCTTGTCGAAAACCAGATCATAACCATTAAGATTTGAGTATTTTGTAAAAAAAAAAATAATAAAATGGGGACAACAAGCATTTTACTAAAAGTTAGTTTTTTTTTTATTTCTGCATTTCAGAAAACATTCAACAGAAAAACAAGAATACATAACAAAAATGAAAAGAGAAAAAAGAATAGGAAGACTTAAGAAGTGTTTCATTTCTTGATAGGGTCGAAATTCCTTTTAACACTCAACTGACGCTAATATTATAAACTATTCTTATTGTGAGGTGGATTGTTTATTGACGCTATGCTTTAATGAGAGCAAAATAAATGTCTAGTTACTTGCATTTTTCCGCGGGCAAAGTTAGGTGAAAGTTCGGCTTTTTATGCAGGATAAAAAATATTCTCTTTCTAATACGATACAGTCGTTTTAACTTGACTTTATCACTTTCTTGATTCAAATTCTTTTTTCTTAGGACGATTATTTTATCGATTTTTTTATGATTAATTGTCATGGAATACAACATTTCGGGTAGTACCTTGTATTTGATATGTTACATAAAAGTTGAATATATATATATACATATATATATGTATACATATATATATATATTATGAAATCTGTTGGAAATAATTAATACACCACCCACATGACTATGTAATTCCTTCAGCTATATACCTAGAAAACCTAACATAGTGATATGGAACGTAATAACCCTAGTCGAAGGCAGTGTCCCTAATAGGGCTGACTTTAAAGACGAGAAGAAGAAAATAATGACGTACGACGGTCTTATGCACAACTTAAAAAAACAGAAATTTTAGCAAGATCTTTATTATTCTGGTAATTAAAGAAGCAGCTGGGCTCATAAAAAATTCAAAGCTATCCGGTGAATATACCCTGTGAACCAAGTGCAAAAGACAGGCAAACAATAACGTTTAAAGTAACGCTTAGAATATAAAAAAATATTTTTCGGTTGGAGTTTTGAAATAACAGGTTAATATTTGACATCTAGTAGGATGCCCCATCCTTACAAAAACGAAAAACATAAGAAAATTTTAAAAAAGTATAGAATGCTGATGTGCTGATGAGGAAAGGAATAGCGACTAACATAGCACTATATCCGCTACGCATTTTCGCAACCGTTATGTGGGCACTCAAGTGAGTATTTCATTTTATCGGAGAAACCAATGCAAACAAAACAAATATATGTGATAAACAAGATTATTTATAAAGATTTACAGTTTTTTATTTTTTATTTTTACTATATAAGATTTTTGATAATAAGACTTATGAATACTTTGAAATTGCGATGCCTCCAAATCAATAAGACCAATAAGTCCGATCGTTGCGGTAAGAGATGATTTCAACTTCCGGTTTGTTTCACTAATGGAAAACAACATTTGCGAATAAACAACGAAGTCGTTGGCGTTCATGGCAGAAGGGAGAGGTGAATTTAATGGAATTGATGAATGAGTAGCGAGACAAACAAATGGAATAAACAGGAAATATGATGAGGGCGTCTCTTGCAAGATTCGCACGAGAAATACATCTTATTTGTTCTTTTAGACATATTTATACATTTGTAGTCTAATTTCAATCATTTCAAACAAACAATGCTTAACCGAAATCTTACTCTGCTTCAACGAAATAATAATAATAATAATAATAATAATAATAATAATAATAATAATAATAATAGTAATAATTATTATTATTATTATTATTATTATTATTATTATTATTATAAGAAGAAGAAGAAGAAGAAGAAGAATTGGGACCTTGAGGAAGCTTATTGCCATTCAAATTCCAGTAAAGACCAATAGTCATTGCCAGCGAGAAATCAATGGGGAGCAGATGTTGCGATAATGCAAATGTATATGCAGATGTTATCGAGAGGGATAGAAAGTACTGGAAAATCTAGGGAGACTTGTTGTCACTCAGCTTCCAGGGAACACCACATGCTGTATTCAATGAGATCCTTGATGACCTGAGTGAAAGCTCCTTGGGAGCCATAATATTACAGGCACGATTGCATGAAAAAAGTAGTAGAATCGAAACTCTGCAAACCTTTGTATTTCAGGCATACAAACAAATAGCTGAAACACAAACCGGAAACAGTAATAGAAAACAAAGGGCACAAAATCCTTTGGGACATGGAGTGACAAGCAGATAATGTTATCCAAGCAAGTAAACCGGACGTCATAATAACAGACAAGAAAGAAAGAAACTGACAAAGCATAGATTTTGCTGTCTCAGCAGACTATAGTGTTTTCGCTTACATTGTAGTTTATACTAGTTTATTTTTTATTTATTTATATATTTATTTATTTGTCATTATTATTATTATTATTATTATTATTATTATTATTATTATTTTATTGTATGTGTTACTATCCTAAGGCAAAATTTGTTTTGTGTATGCACACGTTTGCTATGTAATTTCTGTAGTTTAATACATTTGTTTTTATTAAGAATTTCAAATTTCTCATTTAAGCATAATCTACATATTGATCATCGAAGTTCCTACATGTATTTGCTTGCCGTGCTATTTAATGAAAATATAAGTAGATAAAAGCAACGATCATAGTGATAATTATAATAATAATTAATAAACAAAGAAATAAAGCAGTATGCAAGCGAAAAACATCCAGATTAAAACTTCGTCAACTTCTAATACAAAGAAAAACAAGGAACATCCTTCCGAAACCGACAAAGATGAATTAGAAGTCAAGTGAACTTTTACCTGATAAATGCGCGACTATTAGCTGCGATTAATAAGTGTGCTAATCTGGCTGCCTTACTAGCAAACGCAGCGTCATGGGAATATATAAAATAAAACACAGTAACATCGTTTCCATACAATATCTTTATGAATCTTTACGAATCATCACGAGGATCAAACGGTAAATTCCGTGTAGCTTAACTGCCATATGTATTTTACAGATATAATTACGTAGCTCCACTTGCGTATTAAGCACTGTTAAAGTAAATATTCTACATAAAATTCATGTAGATAATTATATAGAGAGATAACGCAACTAACGCACAGAGACACAAATGCACAAACATATATATATGTGTGTGTGTGTGTGTGTGTGTGTGTGTGTGTGTGTGTGTGTGTGTGTGTGTGTGTGTGTGTTTATCTGGATATTTCCGTGATGGATGTCTATGTATGCGATTAGGTCTGTCCATTTCTGTAGCCATGTTTCTGATGTGTATTTCAACGAGATCGAAGTGGTTCACACTTTTGTGTCTGTTTTTATTCTTCTTCTTTTTTTTTCTCTTTCATTTTGGCACATGATGGCAAAGCTGGTCGGGCAGGGATCCAACTTGCAGAATTTTGGGAATCGTTCCAGAACTGACAGGTGCTTTCCTCTCTTCTTCATTGCCAAAACATCGTGTCACATGGCTTTCTATCGTCTGTTGACACTTTGGAGTGAAAGTGTAGGGAGGGGGAGGGTATGGGCTGATGCAAAAGCGTCGTTGGATTATAACTTGATAAAATACGAACACTTTCGCGACTCTTGTGATCTGTTTTCAGGAAGCAACACCAATATGGTGTCGTCACGTGCATGTAAATACAAGTTATATGGAACACAGAAGGAGATGAAGAAAGAGAAAAGGAGGAATAAGAGCATATCAGTTGAAAGAGGTTGCGATATAGAGAATTTGGTAGCAGAGAAGAAACAGGAATAAATAAAACAGATATAAAAAGAAGTGGACATTCGATAGAAAGAGAGAGAGAGGGAAAGAGAGAGAGAGCAGAAGAAATGGACATGCACAGAAAGAAAAAAATAAATGAAAGAGTAGAAAAAACGTAACGAAACAGAAAGAAAGGAGGATATGGATAGAAAGAGTAAGGGTAATAAAGATAATGAGAGAGGAAAGCGAGGAGGTCAAGGAAATGTTAATTGAGAGAGAAAGAGTAATTGGCGTAGAAACAAAAAAATTTTTTTTTGTTTTAAGTATAAAGAAAGAAGGGTCTGTTTGATAGAGAGGGGGCAGGGAAGAGAACAAAGCGGTAAACATGCACAAAATAAGAAAATAGAAAAACACTGACAAGAATGAAGGGAGAAAAAAACAAAATGAAAGCAACACAGCATTTTGGATCAGAGACAAGTGCGGTACCTGTTGCAATACATTGTGTCTTTTTGTGCTTGATAAATAAAGAAAAGCATCTTTATAGATTGAAGCAGTCTTTATTTTTATCTCAATCCAAATTGTCCTTTTGGGGAAATGGGTTTCCCCAATGCAGCAAAAATTGACTGTTTAGCTAACTTTTTCCTTATAGAAAGACAAGTATATAAATGAAGCATATACAAAAAAGAAGACAAAAACATCACAGAAATGGGAAAAAGAATTATTAAAAGAGAAAGAGAAAATAAAGAGAGAACAATAACAGAAAGAATGAGAGAAAAGGAAAAAAATGTTTGATCTGGATTATTTGTCGGCGCCAAAGTAGACCAAAAGGGAATCAATCAAAGATGGCCGACAGATACAGTGTTTGAAAAAAGAAACGCTACAAACTTTCCTTACGAAATATGGTGTTTACACTCAGACGAGATGGACACCACTCTTCATTTCTTTATTTGATCTCTTCCTTCCATTTCATTTCTGCCTTCATTTTCCCTCTCCCAGTCGCTATCCCATTTTCTCTTTTCCAATCTATTTTACGAATATGTCTTCGTATAACTTACAATATCAATTTACGTTATGAACCTTTCTTAATTAATATTGGATATTATTGTTTTTCACAAAATATTTTATTACCCACATTCTATCTCTTCCCCCCTCTCTCTCTCTCTCTCTCTCTCTCTCTATCCCTTTCTCTTTCTGTGTGTGTGTGTATATATATATATATATATATATATATATATATATATATATATATTATATTATATTCCTTTCATAACCCTTCATAATTTACCGCTCATTTTTTCTACGTGCGAGGGACGTTCCAAAGTAGTGTCTTCTATTTTTATTCCGTCCGAATGAATTAGAGAGGACTGTAAATTATATTGTTATGATGACTGAACTTATGCATTCGTGGCGTGAAAGTTTCATCTCTCTGATGCAGATATTGACGGTGTTAAACTCTAGGAAAGTAACCCCTATCATTGACATACGTCATAAGTAGAGATACGTCATTGAATTCCTGGTAAAAGTGCATTGAGAATGGTGGGGACTATGAAGAAAAATAAATTCTGGAGCACAAAAGATTGCTCGTTTTAATAATACCACATCTCGTCTTCGTATCTCTCCAACTTTTTTAGTTAAAAACATAGGAGGCTTTATTTTTTGATCCCCCTTGTACGAATGATTCACTCCAGTAACGCCATAACACTCGACATTAGCAGAGTTAATCGGCTTAACAGGTCGTCAGTTTAATGTTGCAGTATATGATGAGAGGATTTGAAGTGATAAAGAGAATAGATATAACTTGTTTATTTATGCGAACCGTTTATAAAAAGCAGCGTTTATTTAAAGAAAATTTTACTCTGTAGGAAAGCAATATCGTGCTAATGTGGCTGAGTGGGAAGTTCTTGGAAGGAAACTTTGTAGAAATTTTGCCTGGTGTTAATCATTTGGATATAGAAAAAAAAAGGATATTTGCAGTAAATTAAAGGAAATACGAGTTCTTGCTGTGAATGTCTGACAAGAAATGGAAGCTCAGTCAAACGTATTGCATGGAAATAAAATTAGAGTAAAGAAAGACTATCAACGTCTCCTCTATGAGGAAGGATTTGTAAAGAACAGAAATCACCCCACACACACTACAAATCATTTTCGTACTTTATCAAAATGAGAGAGGGTGCTCTGAGCAGCACTCCAGGTGTAGCAGCGATACTCCGTCTTTAATATCTCTCTCTCTCTCTCTCTCTCTCTCTCTCTCTCTCTCTCTCTCTCTCTCTCTCAAAAGAGTTTTTCTGTTACTAGTTCTTATTTACTTACTCTCTCTTGTTTAATTGTAGGAAAAGTTCAGGTCCCTTAAAAAAGGTGATCCGGATGGAAACAAAAATAAAAATTACCAAATTATAAAAGGACTTTTCATACACTAATCGAAAATAAAACAGATATTTCACTTTGCTCATAAATCCAATATTTTTAGATTGGAATCATTTTTTCTTATTTAGGATACATACTTTCGTGGTGGAATTTTTACAGATTTCATTTAAGCAAAAGTTTCATCTACTCGTTTTGAACGTTTATGCACTCCTTGTCGTTGTCGTCGTCGTTGTCATCGTCGTTGTCGTCGTCGTTGTCATCGTAAACCTAGATCGTTTGTGGATAAAATCACCCGGGCGCCGATGTTTAATTTTCTTAAGAGGTTTACTGCTAAGCAGAACTTGGATCAAACAGCGTGAGGCATCTCTAGATTTAAATAGTGTAGCTCGCTCATCGGAGAAAGAGAGGGTAGCATATGGATGGACAGATCGATAGATAATTCGTCTTGTTAAACAGTGTACGCAAACTGCTCCACTCTTCTTGACACTCTTCGAATGGGAACGGTTATATTTTGTTTCTCCTTGTTTAAGTTGGCAGCTGAAAAGAGGAAGTTATGCGATTTCATTCACTTTCGTTAAATTCTGATCTCCCATCTGTCATTTTCTCTTTAACCTTTATGTGGAGAGTAAAAAAGCACTTATAGAGGCTTTTCCGAAAGCCAAGTAACTTCCGCTTTCCCTATTTTGTCCCTCGATCCTTATCTTCCATGAATTGTGTTTCTAACAAAGTGAAGAGAAAACACCTCCCCCCATGGGCGGCAGTTTTGTATGGGCAGTAACTGGAGGGGAAAATCTCAGTAATTCTTATTATCTTTACTCCTACTCTTGTAGGGTGCTGGAGGTAAACGGTTATCCGCCTGGTAGTTAAGGAACAGAAACTGGGTATCACTCCCAAGAAGGCTTTCCTATCAACACGTGCAAAGTACTAGGGCTGCTGTATTGCCATTTGGTGAATGTAGTAGTCTCTGGTGGGGCCTCTCGATGCCATATTAATGAAAATTGTTTTGGCTTTTTCCTCGTTAAAAACCCCTTTTTACTTGCTCTCTTCCCCTTTTCTTCTTCCCATGCTTTTTTCTAAAAAATTCTGCTGACCTTTTCAACAAAACTTCCCAATCTCACCATGAACAGAAAAACAATTAAAAAAAAACTTAACCCAAAACTCTAACATCTTTATAACATAGGCGCCCATTATCAGGTCTCATTCTCCAACATAAGGTGTCTACAATTTAAACCTTCTAGATGTTGAAATTTAATGAACCTGGCTTGTTGTTCCTTTACGAAACTAGCATTGGCTCAACTGATTCCTTAGAAGATTCCTCAATCAAAAATTACTTTAGCAACATTCAAACCTGATTCTTATGACTGCCACGGACATGGAATATATGCTTATATTAGGGATGGTTTTTCCTGCTCCAGAAACATCTCCAAAGAAGATCCAAATATACCCGCCATGTGCTTCTGAGTAACACGTTTTCTTATCTGCTCACTACCATCCCCACGACGATGGTGTCAATATCTTTGAGTATATCGCGAAACAAATTGTCCTATCTTTAGTGAACATTCACGCCTGTGGAGATTTAAATATTCACATAACTTCCATCTCAGCTATCATCACTCAAACAAGACAGATTTTAAAAAGGGGTTCTCCCATGATTTTACTCTTGCCTATGGTCAAATCCAAACTGTCGAGGAATCCACTCTCGTTCCTGATACTGCTGGACAATGTGCAAGCCTTCTAAGTCTTTTTACTAAATACCTGCCCTGAACTATTCTAATCGTCCGTTATGTTTCTCGCTGGAATCTTCTGATCATTTGGTTATCTTAATTAAGATTATAAATGAAAAGAAACAGGTCCTCATATGTCCTTCTTCATTATACTGTATACCGTTACTTGATGACCGTCTAGGACAGTTTTCGTACGTTTATATCAAATATACATCTATACTCCATGTTCAAAAAGGATTATCCACTATAGCTCTCGACTTTAAAATTGGCTAACAATTAACATACTACTCTCCAAATACATACTCTCTAAAAGGTTTGTAAAATGTTTTTGACTCCTACTAGGGGTAGTTATTTATTTGCCGCCCACCTCGAAAAAGTGTGGCACAAGGCCGGAAAGTGAGGATCCAGCAGGCTTCCCTTAAGGAGGGGCACTCCTCCAATGGTAAAAATTGCCTGAGTAACCCCGTCGGCATTCCCCGGTAGGGGCGCCTCAGGCAGTAAGCAATGAACTTACCTCACCGGAAAGCCCAGTGGCAAGGCCTGGGAGGGTGGACCTCCTAGGTATTACACAGACGGCGTACCTCAGTCTGATAGATGCTGGGCCGGTTCCCGGTCCCTCACCTGTTGGGCTGAGTACTACTACACTGTCTCCCTGCAGCCGAAGTCGGTAGGAGACCTTCCCCATTGGACGAACTAATGGGGGTATATATTTAAATGCTGCCCACATCAGCATTATGTGGCACAAGGCCGGAATATGGGAACCCCGCAGGCTCCCCTAAACAAGGGACACTCCTGCAATTTTAAAAATTGCCTAAGTAACCCCGTCGGCATTCCCCGATCGGGGCGCCTAAGGCAGCAAGCAATAAACTTGCCCCACCGGAAAGCCCGGTGACAAGGCCTGGGAGGGTGGACCTCCTAGGTATTACCCAGGCGGCTTACCTCAGTCCAACAGGTGCTGGGCCGGTTCCCGGCCCCTCACCTGTTGGGCTGGGTGTCAAGTGACGAATCCTTGACGTGTACTAACCTGTCTCCCTGCAGCCGAAGCCGCTAGGAGACATATACCATCACAACAGACGCAATAATGTGGGTATATATTTAAATGCTGCCCACATCATCATTATGTGGCACAAGGCCGGAAAGTGGGAACCCCGCAGGCTCCCCAAAAAAAGGGGCACTCCTGCAATATAAAAATTGCCTGAGTAACCCCGTCGACATTCCCCGGTCGGGGCACCTCAGGCAGCAAGCAATAAACTTGCCCCACGTGAAAGCCCGGTGGCAAGGCCTGGGAGGGTGGGCCTCCTAGGTATTACCCAGGCGGCGTTCCTCAGTCCAACAGGTGCTGGGCCGGTTCCCGGCCCCTCACCTGTTGAGCTGAGTATCAAGTGACGAATCCTTGACGTGTACTACCATGTCTCCCTTCAGCCGAAGCCGCTAGGAGACACATCCCATCACAACAGACGCAGTAATGAGGGTATATATTTAAATGCTGCCCACATCAGCATTATGTAGCACAAGGCCGGAAACGCATGTTCAGAAACATAGTGCATATGGGAATGCTAGAAACTCTTGCAAAATTTATTAAAGTTATTAAAATTGCGAGTCTTTTGCCTTTATTAATGTAGCTGAGCATAATAAATATGGTTCTGAACAGGTGCATAACTTCCATCTCAGCTATCATCAACGGACTTGAGGTGAATACATCAGCATGTGACAAAGAACTTTGCATGAAACTCAATTCTATGGTACAATAGCCGCTTACTCCCCCGAATTTCCTTTCAGAAAAATTACGCTGAGCGACATTCATATATCTGTTTAAAATATTTCCAAACTTATCAATAACCTTAATTCCAGCAAAGCAATTGTGCCTGACAACTTCCAACCATTGTGCTGAAATAGCTGCTATTATATCTAGCTCTAATACTAACACAGTTTTTCAAACGTTGTATTAAGGAAAAATTCTTCACAACATATTGAAAAACCTCAATAGTCTCCACTTATATTTATAAATAAGGGAATTGGTATCCTGCATCTCAGTGAAGACTAATCAGCATTATGTGCGCCATGAATAAGTTGCTTGAGTCCGTGATAAATAGAGATGTTGTCAACCACCTCAGCAAAAACAACCTATTCAGCGACATGCAATATGGTTTCCGTTCTGAGAGATCATCAGCTGATGTTCTTACGGTAATATCACACAGAATCAGTGAATCTATTGATGGCTTCGTTTTTATAGCAATAGCTTTTGATATATTTAAGGCATGTTATAGGATTATGAGCAACGGTCTACTTTATAAGATTTTCAGCTACGGAAGAGTTGGAAATGTCCCCTCAACAATAAAATCCTTTCTCTCTGTAAGGTATATTAAAGTAGTCGTTGATGGATAGAAATCTGAAGCTGATAGTAGCCGTAGAGGTTCATTTTTTCCTGATATTCATCAAGATCTCCAAATCACGTTCTCTTATCATTCAACATCTTTGCAGACAATACTACCATCTCTGGCAAATCTTCAAAAGCCAACAAAGATCAGGATCTTTCTGATTCTTCTCTTTCGATCTGTTACAATAAGATACAAAATGGATAGTTACCGTTAATGCATCAATAACTAAACTTCTATCTTTTCATCAACAACGATCATATCTCCACTTGGCCCCAGTTGAAATGAAGGACTCCTGTCTCGAAGAAGCATCCTGCTTCGACAAACTTTGGGTCTGGATTCTTACTCTTGACCTGAAATGGAAGATCTACATCAGATTCGTTGCCAATATCACTGGAAATTATTGGTGGGATTATTCTACCGCTACAGAAGTATCTCATTCCCTCTGCAATCTTCTATCTGTACAAGAACCAAATATGTTCTAAGATGTTGTACTGTTGCATCATCTGGGGTGGGTCTCAAATGAGTACTCTTTCCTGCCTTAATATGGTAGTAGGCGATGACCTTTTCGCATCCCTATTCCCTCGATTTCACAGACGAGATGTTGTTCCATTGTTACTTTTATTTTAAATGCTCAACTCAGCTATCATCTATTGTTCTTCCTTGTAAAACGTTCACAATAAACACTCACCTATCTGCAACAGCTACCACCAACGCCACTCACCCTCTAGCTAGGCATAAAACTAAATGAAAATTACATAAACAGAGTCTCTCACCTAGGACTGTCCGTTTGTTGAACGCGGTACCATGTGTCTGCTTCCAGACTAACTATAACATGGTCGTATTCAAATATCATGTGAATAAATTTCTATTGAGCCGTCCTCTTAGATAGATCAAGCCTTACCTAAATGCCAGCATGACCATGTCTTCTCATCTACCTAATATATACAAATCCTAATCTTAGCTTTGATAAGTGGTGACGTCCTAAATAAAAAAACGGTTCCGTTATTTAACAGATAAACATGTATATTTCTTGCATTTCTCCTTCTACTTCTGTTCATCCTCTGCTATGCTTCTCTTCTTTTATATTCTTATTTTACTCGAGTTCAAACTACCATAGTCGTCTTAGTATCCTCTTACATTATCAGACAGCAGATCAATTGAGATTTTACAGAAATTATGACCACTCCAACTGATAATCTCTCTAGCTAGTCAGTTTGTATGTCCAGTGAGTAAACAATAAATACTAGCCAAGAGATCTCTCTGTAGTTCATACAAAACTGTTATTTGATATCATCTAAATATTCATTGATATATTGGCAAGATATAGAAAAGGGGATTTAACATTTAAATCAGCTAAGTCCATCAAACTGAATAATAAGTTCAAACAAAATAACGAAACTATATAATCCATTTGCATGTGTCACCACTTTATATTGCTCTTATCCGCTCTATGACGGGTATTCTCCTACTCTCTCTCTCTCTCTCTCTCTCTCATACACACACACACACACATACACACACACGATATATATATATATACATATATATATATATATATATATATATATATATATATGTATATATGTGTATATATATTGAGATATATATATATGTATTATGTATGTATATACATATAGTAAAATCCGTAACTAGATCAAAAGCATTATTGTTTTTGGAACATATTTATCATAAGACATTCATATATTAAACCCTATTCTTTAAACTGCCGAATTGAAGTGAGTTAATGTTTATGTTAATGACACAAGGGTGAAACATTAGTTGATTCTCATTCAATCCTGGGCAACGACGGGTATCTCATCAGCATATATATATATATATATATGTATATATGTATGTATGTGTGTGTGTGTGTGTGTGTGTGTGTGTGTGTGTGTGTGTGTGTGTGTGTGTGTGTGTGCATGATGTGATCACTTATTTCATCTAGTTACCTCTTTTACCCCTGGCTGGACGTGTGCTTAATTTGTTATGAAAATTGATGTAAATTTTATATCAAACAAATATTTTTAAAATATGTTCCGGAAAGTTTTTTGGCATGAAGCAAAACGTTGTGTCTGTTCTGATATTACGCTTTAATTGTTCTCTCCTTTATCAGATATAGCAGCAGTATTCCATCCTTGGACGTACTTGACTTTTATATAGATAGAGAATTGCATCATTAGTGAGATATCTTTTGGAGCGGTAGAAGGATCCCATCATCTTTCCAGCGACCTTGGAAACAGACTTGATGTACGTGTTCCATTTCAGATCAGGAGTGAAGGTCAAGCCCAGAAGCTTGTCAAAACATGGGGCTATCCTAGACGAGAGCCATCCATTTCAATTGATGCCATATGGGAATCAGAGCGTTGATGATGTAAAGATAGGAGTTTGGTTTTAGATGCATTAAAGGTAACCAGCCACGTCTTCCCCCACTGACCCACTCGTTCGAGATCAGAGGAGAGAGAATCAGAGAGAGCTATGCCATTTACAGCTTTGATGTGTTGCTGTAGATGGTCGTATCATCAGCATAGATGTTAACGAATGATTTAAGTATGTGTTTAGGGAGATCATTGATGTAGATCAGGAAGAGAGTTGGGCCCAGGATGGACCTTTTAGGGACTCCAGCATTAATACTGCAGGCCTCTGATTTTTGTCCATCGACCACTACTCTTATGAGCCTATCAGAGAGAAATGATTTAATGATTGAGAAAACATTTCCAGTTATACCGTAGCTGGAAATCTTGTGAAGTAGGCCATTATGCCATACCTTGTCGAAGGCCTTTGATATGTCAAGAGCAATTGCCCTAGAAATGAAGCCTTTGTCAAGAGATTCACTAATCCTATGAAATATAATCGTTAGCACATCTGCGGTAGATCTTGCAAAGCGGAAACCATATTGCATGTCACTAAGAAGGTTATTTCTGCTGAGGTGGTTGACTATTTCTCTATTTAATATGGATTCCAGCAACTTACTCATGACACACAAGAGGCTTATTGGTCTGTACTGAGAGGGAGATGACTTATCACCTGAGTTCTTAAATACAGGGCATACTGATGAGGTTTTCCAGGGTGTTTGAAAGCACTTCTCCTTAAGGAAAGATTTAAACAGTTTCGTAAGTATGGGAGCAAGTTCTGGTTGAAGCTTTTTTAACACTATAATTGGGATGCCATCAGGGCCATTAGCTTTACTGGAATCAAGGTTCTTGATTAGCTTGGCGACCTCATGTTGCATAGCGTGTTTTGTGTTATAGGAGGACATATGGGGACTTGATGGCCTTCATCGCATAGGGTGGAATTAGCTGCAAAGTTCTTGGCAAATAGTTTGGCCTTGTCTGAAGCTGACGAGATGACCTCTGGTCCGTTGATAATGGTTGGGATAGAACGCACACTTCTGTTCAGGATTCTATTTGTTATTTGCCAAAACTGGTGGGAACCAAGCCGCTGATCAGCTACTTTGGATTTAACAGACTGAGCATAAAGCTCTCTTGCATGTTTTATTACTCTTTTACAGTGGTTGCTGGCGTTCCTGAAATCAGATTTAGTCTTAGTGCATCTATTACGTTGGTAGCTATGGAAAAAGTGATTCTGTGCGCGATGGCAGCAGCACATTCTGGGGAGAACCATGGCTGGCTGGTAGGTTTTTGTTGGAATTTTTTAGATGGCATGAATCGGTCTATGCCTACAATTAACAATTCGGTCAGGTCTGATACTATAGAGGACACATCCTTTTTAAACATGCAATGCAGAGGTAGATCAGATATAAATGTACGGAAGCTATCCCAGTCAGCCATGGAGCATCGGTATACAGTACGGTGGAGGGGTACGTCTGGGGACTTATTACATTTCATTTGTATCTTAACCAATACGACGGAGTGGTCGGAGGATCCTAGAGGATAAAGAACGGAACATGAACATAGCTCAGGGGAAGTTGAGAGAAAAAGTTCTAAGAGGCGTATTATAAGGTTTCTCATATATATATATATATATATATATATATATATATATATATATATATATATATATATATATATATATATATATATATATATATATATATATATATATATATATATATACTAACAGTATTACCGGCCTCGCTTGGTTGTTCTTTTATGCCTTTTTTATCCTTATTTTGGTCTGTATCTTTAGTAATTCCAATGTTCTTTTTTTGTAAACCTAAAATTATTTTAGTAAATTTCGGCTACATTGACACCTTACTGGTCGATGTAGCCTCCACACAATAGATGCAACGTGCAACAATCCAATTTCTCTTATTTGTCTCCTTAGCATCTATTCTTCCCGCACACGTATTCAAGTCTTGTAAACTTCTTTCCAGTTAATGAAAAAAAATGTAAGAACTTTTTTTTAAAGATAAAAACATGTTAAGTTGTGTTTGTACTGTAATTGCTTGAGGTATTACGGCCTGTGAAATTTTGTAATAAAGAAAATAATCATTTTAATACCAAACCCTTAGTTTAAAGCAAACTTAGTTTTAAAAATGTTTTATTTGAAGTTTTAGTATTTTAAGTGAATTGAGTGAAATCTAAATGTATTTTTATTTCGACAAAGAAATCATGTTTGCTATTTCACTTTTTCTATAATCAATTATTAAGTTTAATTAAGTACCGAAATATTCCAGTTTTTTATTGTAATACATATTTTAAAAATATACGAAAAAAAGGGAAAAACGCGTAAATTTTCAAGTCTTATAAAATTCTTTGCAGTTAATGAAAAAAATAAGAAATTTACGTGCAGAGTTTGAGCATACAGACCATGTTATGCAAAAAAAAATATTTTTTTAAAACACGCTATAAACTATCAATAGTAGGAATTTTTATACTCGCTGGGGATGTCATCACAATAAGCCTCTCCTAACGAGCAATAAGTATTTTCAGAATGTGCAAGAGAATATATAATTATTTCCACAGCCAGACAACGTCGCAGCTCACAAGATCCATGAAAGCCAACAAACCAGAAGCCAAGACTCGAGTTTCGCCTTTATTTTGGCTCATTATTTATACTCATCCGAACTCTCTCTCTCTCTCTCTCTCTCTATATATATATATATATATATATATATATATATATATATATATATATATATATATATATAAGATATGAATTCGAGAGTTTTCTACTTTATACTTTCTTCTCTCGTCCACTAGAAAGTCGTTTTGTATAAAAGACTTTCCATATTATATCAACTAGTAGAGATTTGCCCGCGAAATGGATCCGTGGAATTAATTTCCTGATGAAGAATTTTATGACTCTTGCTTCAATGTCTCGCTATAATTGGATTTGTACGCTGAGCCTTGCTGTTTTTCTTCCATGTAAGCTATTCATGTCTTAATATAGTCAAGGAGGCTGTTTTTCTTCGTCTTTGATTTTTGGTTGGCCAACGCCAATATTCGATGGCACTTACGACAAATCCGTAGCAAAGTGTGTAGTTGCGGAATTATTGAACTGAAACCGGGACTTAGCTGAGGATTCGGCTGTGGTTCGATTTTTTTTTTTTTTTATCTCTAAAAGCTTTCACATTGCAGTTCGTTTCATATCGGCACGTTGTGTTTATTGAAGCCGGGAGCAACAGACGACCTCCCCGCCCCTCCGGCCGACCGCATGAACAATAAAAGCATGCAATATAGATAACATACCAACAATTAATTAACTTATTTTCTCTCTCTTTCATATCTTCTTACATCCCTCTTTCTCTCTGTCTTTATATATATATATATATATATATATATATATATATATATATATATATATATATATATATATATATATATATATATATATATATAAAAATATTCTAGTGGCCACGTCTGCATTCATTTTATAAGGGATCCACTTCTATACGTTCCGTTTTTGTCATCATTTACAATATTATGTATATATGTGTGTGTGTGCGAGTGTGTGTGTGCGCGCGTGTGTGTATGTATATACTCGTTGCTTGCAATCCAATAGCCGAAGGAAATAATCAGTCCAAAATCGTAATTTTTTTTATTATTTTTTTTTCAGCGAATGCCTATATTTTTTCTTTATCATCTTACGCACGTTTCGCAACCCGTAGCAGAAAATATTGCATTTGGTTTATTTGGCTGCTCGTCAAAGATTAAATGGCAGTAAAAAGCTATACAGTGTGCTAACAAAAATAAAGGACGAAAAGTTATTAAAGACAGAGAGATAAAACTTCGAAAAAATAATTTTAAATATAAGAATCCGAGAAAATCGCCCCAACCATTAAAGAATCTGCCACCAACTTGGAAGTTATGGGAGGGAGACAATTCTATTAGTAAAATTAACTTGTATTGGGTTATTTGTTTTAGAATAATAAATAAAAACATTTTTTTGTAAAATCCACGTAATGTTATCTTGGGACAGAAGCATTAGTCACGTGGGTAATTTAAAGAGTTAAACTGTTAATTTGAAAGCATTGATAATTTCGAAATATTAAAATTGAAAATTAAAGCCAAGAAGATTTTGTATTATATTTTTACGTTAATATAAAATTTGAGGACATAAAACTCCATCATCAGAGTTTGTCAGTATATTTTTAACGTCCGTGTTATAGATGCATTCTGCGATGGTGTATTGGCGCTTATGGATTCAAATCCAGATCATGTTCATATATATTAGTTGTACCTACCCGGCGTCCCCGGTAGGGTACTTAATTGCAATTCGTAATATAAACTGCTGAGCACCCGTTTCGTTCTTTGTATGTTTTGTGTTCAATTCAATTCATTCCAAATCATTACCTTTGTTGAAGACCTTCATACATGCGAAGAAAACCGGTCAATCTCGTGTTTGTTTTTCTTTCTTCTGTGTTTAATTTGTTGCATTCCATTTTGTCTTTAACCACAGTCGTCTGCATTACAGTTCGTTATGACATATGTTATGTATCATATATATATATATATATATATATATATATATATAAAAGTGAACGTGTCTGTCTGTCTGTCTGTGTGTCTGTGTGTCTGTCTGTCTGTCTGTCTGTGTACATTTCCCTACGCAATAACTCTGTCAATTTTTAGTCTATAGACTCGAAATTTGAAATACCGGGTACTGAGATTTGGGAAAATCGATGTGACGGGTGTCAGCCAGAATTTTGGCTGTTAAGGGGTCAAATTTCAACGATTTGACCTTTAAGAACTCTACCAAACTCCTCCGACAATTTTGGGTCTAGACACTTGGAATTTTAGATATAGGTTCCTTGAACCTGGATCTAACTTGATAAAGTGATTTGAGCCCGAAACAATAAATTTTAAGGGGTCATAACAGGGGTCAAAGTTTTAAAAAATTAACCATTTTTTTTGTTTTTTTGCTTTTTTTGCACAGCATACACCTCCAAACGCCCGAGCAACGCCGGGCACCCCTGCTAGTATATATATATACTGAACTTTCAGTATATATATATATATATATATATATATATATATATATATATATATATATATACTGAACTTTCTAGCTCGTTAAAAACGAGAAGAGTTATAGCCCTTTGACTTAGAACGTGTGCTTTATTAGACTTAGTTGGTTAAATGTGTACTCATAAACACTAAACTTTATTAATCCCTGTGGTGTAAATGAAGAAAAAAGAAACAAGAACGACCGACCGCGTTTTTGTGTGGCTTACCTCGTGTTCATAATGAAGAAGAAACAAACAAAAATGGCTGCCCTGTTTCTTTATATGCCTACAGGGTGACCACGAGATATGCAAATGAGATGCTCCTGATTGGAGATAAAAGAGGAGTGATTTGGGGAAGGAAGGCATTCTGAAGTTAGGTTGCGTGAGGTGGACGGTGGAATGGAAATGGATCTCCGGGCCCCCAGAACTACAGAATAAGGTGGGCTGCTACGAAAACACCCTGCGAGGAGAAATAAGAAAAGGATTCGAGGAAGAAGTGGAGAGGTGGATAAAAGAAGGAATTCTGAAACCGTGGACAGGGGAAGAAAAAGGAGTGTTGCCACTACTGGCGGTTGTTCAGCCTACCAAAAACAAGATTAGGCCCGTGCTTGATTTTAGGGTATTGAACAGACACCTAGCCTGCCACACTGGAACGGGGATCGACGTATGTGAGGAGGTCATGAGGAAATGGAGAAGAATGGGGCGGGCCACTAAGATTGTCGATCTGAAATCGGCATATCTGCAGATCCATGTAGATGAAAAACTCTGGCAGTACCAACTGGCCCGGTACAAGGGGCGGGTGTATTGTCTGACGAGGTTAGGCTTTGGGCTGAGTTCAGCCCCCAAAATTATGACTGCCGTGCTGAAGACAGTGCTGAGCAAAGACTGTACAGTGGAGGAGGCCACTAGTTCGTACATTGATGACATCCTGGTGGAGGAGGCAGAGGTGACAGCAGAGAAAGTAAGAAGCCATGTCGAGAAGTATGGGTTAACTGCAAAACCGGCGGAGGCCCTAGATGGAGGAGCGGTGCTGGGGTTGAAACTAAGGCGAGATGGAAAAGAAAGCCTTCTCTTCGAACGAGGAAATGCAATACCCGAAGTCGGATCTGAGCTGACGAGGCGAGAACTCTTCTCAGTCTGCGGGAGGCTGGTCGGGCACTATCCTATCGCCAATCGCTTCCAGTCCTCCGCAACGTGTAGCTCTCCTGCTTCGTGTCTGGACGGTCCAGGGTCAATTGATTGGCACTCTCGACAGTTCTCTACCACCTCCCTAACCTCCTCCTCGCTGGTCTCCGGGTAAACCTCTCTGGCTAGGAATAACGTTCGTTCTCAAGCAAAGTGGTGCATTTCGTGTGACTCTGCCGGTATGCAGTGAGGGCAGTGAAGAAGGGGAAATCGAGGGCCACCGAGAAGCAAATGATGCTGCTCGACCTGACTTAGGCCCGCGTTGTAGTGAACCTGAAAACGTTAACCCCCGAGAAGTTGTCCCCCAGAGGCCTCGACGTGAGAGGAGGCGGCCTGCTTGGATGGAGGATTACGAAGTATCCTATTGATCTCAAAGATCAGGGGGGCGTGTGGTGTAAATGAAGAAAAAAGAAACAAGAACGACCGACCGCGTTTTTGTGTGGCTTACCTCGTGTTCATAATGAAGAAGAAAGAAACAAAAATGGCTGCCCTGTTTCTTTATATGCCTACAGGGTGACCACGAGGTATGCAAATGAGATGCTCCTGATTGGAGATAAAAGAGGAGTGATTTGGGGAAGGAAGGCATTCTGAAGTTAGATTGCGAGCAGAGAAGTTGTATTTGTAGAAGAGAAAAGTCGGATTCGGGGAGAGAAAAGCTAAAGTTGCAGAAGTTCGTTTTGGAGTGGAGAGAAGACGCGTCAAGTGGTAACCAGAAAGTGAAAGTTCGGACAGCAGTGTCACGCAAACGACAATCCCTTACTCTGTATTGAACGGATATCATAATACTTAGTTCGCTGCACTGTATCTTAATAACGTGTAATTACACAGTAAATAATCATAGTTTAAACGCCCATTGTTTGCATGTGCCCCCTGTAGATAAGAAAAACTTGCACTCAATCCCGGGACCTTTCCGATACAAAAACAATACAAATGCAAATTTAGGAGTTGCCTGGAGTTAGATATGGGAGTATAAAAGATGGATTTTTTATGCGACAGTCGTATTTCGTTTTTGGGTCATTGTTTTACTCATGTGAGTTTGTTATCAGTTAGAAAAAGAAAGAAAGAAAAATCACATTTCGCCCTAAAGTAATGTGACTACAAATTTAAAAGTAATTAACTGAAGTGAGAAGACGAAGCTTCTATATTATATTTCTCTACATGTCTGTTTGTTTTTTCTTTCCGTTCCGTTTTTCTTCTGAAACTACTGAGCTGATATAGCTGAAATTTTCTAGGAACCTTTGTGAAAGCAGAAGAAAAAGAATTTTTTTCGCTACCAGCTTTTAATTCTCAATTCGACGCACCAACTCTCACTGTTATAACTGGCCGGTACAAAAGGGTTTTTTCTCTTCTACAACTCGCTCGTTTATAAACCCAAGCAGTCTTCTTCTTCTTCTTCTTCTTATTATTATTATTATTATTATTATTATTATTATTATTATTATTATTATTATTATTATTTTATTCTTCTTCTTCTTCTTTTTCTTCTTCTTCTTCTAGAATGCTAAAATATTGGAAATCTTGCTTGTCCAAGAATCTCTGAGATACTGGGACAAGCAAGATTTCCAATATTTTAGAATTTTCCGTTATTGAACTACTTCGAAGACGATGTTTGTTTTACCATACAAGGTGCTCCGAATGTGCTTAACTAGTTCCCTTCACCGTAAATACTTCCAATAAATGCGACAATCTTACCACTTCACTGTAGAGGTCTTCAGGTACCAGAAGGTTTTCCATTGGCTTCTTTCCTCAAACCGCTAACCCTTGTAATTCTCTCTCTATTCCGTTTTCTAGACTGTACCTACAGGTGGAAATTTGAATATAATGTGAATAAACACCTCGTTGTACATCTTTCGATAGGATGCTCCTATTAATATGGCCGCTAATTTTCAGTAGTCCATTACACATCAGTCGCAAGGTGTATACGTTGCTTAGGGTGAACTAAATAAAAAATCTAATATAAATGCGACTAACACGAAAACAGAACCATATTTTAAATTATTATTAAATTATTAAATTATTATTATATTCTACTGCAATATAATTCAATTATTGTATTTAATGGCATTACTTTTTAATGACATTACTTTTTAATGACATTACTTTTTAATGACATTACATTTTGTGGAATATCATTGTGTGCACATACGTTGATTGACCTTTCTTTGTATTGTGGGCTCATAATTCCCACCTAAGGAGACTAGTGTTTCCATCGTATAAAGATCCAGATATTAGAATATGCGAGAGTGGACATACTTCCCTACTTAAGAAAACGAACATTGCACTTTGCATTGTGGTGGGGCATGACTTTCTTGCGCAAAGGGACATCAATTTTCTTGTATGGGGGTGCATGTGTTTATACGTGATGAAGTTAAGTTTTCTTATATTGGAATTGTCCAAACTTGCAAGCGAACATATTGTGTGATGGACAATTACTACGAACGTAAGAGGAAAAGAGTTTTTTTGTGTGTTGATTTGTGTATTTATACGCGATGATGTAAATGTTTCTTTTATGTTGAACGGCTGATACCTACACAAGGAAATGAACATCTTCTTCTCTTGTGAGTCAAAACAGTTTGCGTAATAATGACGTGTATTTCATTCCTTCGAACCATGACATTTATAAGTGTGGTTTTTATATAAAGTTAAGATATATATATATATATATATATATATATATATATATATATATAAAGAGAGAGGGGGAGAGAGAGAGAGACAGACAGACAGACAGACAGACAGAGACAGAGAGAGTATCACAAAAGTAAGTACACCCCTCACATTTCTTCAAATATTTAAGAATATCTCTTCACGGGACAACACTGAAAAAAATTGATTTTTTGACACAATGAAAAATAGTCTCTCTGCAGCATATATAACAGGGGTAATTTATTTTCCCCTCAAAATAACTTAGAATAGCTAAATACCTGGAAACAAAAATGAGTACACCCCTTACAAAAAGTTATCAATATTAACATACAACGTGTCAACTCTCAATATTTTGTGTGGCCACCATCATTATCCAAAACTGTCTTTACTCTCCTGGGCATGGAGTTTACCAGAGCTTCACATGTAATCACTGGAATGCTCTTCCACTCTTTAATTACGACGTCGTGGAGCTGGCGGATATTTGAGATTTGCGCACCTCCACCATCTGTTTGAGGATGCCCCAAGGATGTTTTATTGGCTTCAAGACTGGAGACATGCTTGGCCAGTCCATCACCTTTACCTTCAGCATCTTCAGTAAAGCAGTGGTTGTCTTGGATGTGCGTTTCGTCATTTTCATGCTGGACCACTGCTCTACGACCCAATTTCTGGAGGAAGGGATCATACTCTGCTGCAATATTTAACAGTAAATGTTGGATTTCATGTTTCCCTCAAACACATGTAACTCTCCAATACTTGCAGCACTTACGCAGTCCCAGACCATGACATTTCCACCACCATGCTTGACTGTATGCATGACAAACTTATCTTTGTGCTCCTCACCTGGTTGGGCCACATACACTTAAGGCCATCAGAACCAAACAAATTAAATTTCGTCTCAACAAACCATAGGACATTGTTCCAGTAATCTATGGGATTTGTTGACATGTTTTCAGCAAACTGTTTGCGGGATTTCTTGGGAATTGCCTTCGGAAGAGGCTTCCTCCTGGAGTGAGAGCCATACACACAAATTTGATGTAGTGTGCGGCGTATGGTCTGAACACTAACAGGCTGAGCCCCAACCTTTTAATCTCTGTAGCAAGGCTAACAGCATTCCTACGCCGATCTTTCAAAGAAAGCATTTGGATGTGACGCTCAGCACGTGCGCTCAGCTTCTTTGGACGACTTATCCGAGGCTTGTTTAGAGTGGACCCTGCTCTTTTAAAATGCTGGATGATCTTAGCCACTGTGCTGCAGCTCAGTTTCAAGGTGTAAGTAATGTTCTTGTAGTCTTGGCCAACTTTATGTAGCGCAACAATACGTGTTTAAAGATTCCCAAAGAATACTTTGTCATGTAGTACCATGTTGGAACTTTTAGTGACTGATAAGTGAGAGTGTGAGAGCTGCACTATAAATTGGAATACATCTGCTCCCTATGAACATATGGCATAGTTACACTAATGAGTGACATGACATTTTGAAGTGAAAAAAGCAGTCTTCAGTTCAGATATTTGGGTGTATTTTTTAGGATTGTACTCACTTTATAGGGGTTTAGAGTGTTTTCACTTTTGTTGCCATGGATTTAGCTTTTAATGGCTATATTTTGGGGGGAAAATAAAATAACTCTGTTATATATGCTGAATACAGACTACTTTTCATTGTGTCAAAAAATCAGTTTTTCAGTGTTGTCCCATGAAGAGATATACTTAAATATTTGAAGAAATGTGAGGAGTGTACTCAATTTTGTGATACACTGTATATATATATATATATATATATATATATATATATATATATATATATATATATATATATATATACTAGCTGTACCCTGCCACGCGTTGCTGTGGCTTAATTTCGTGTAATGGAAAATTCTAATAAAAAGAGAAAATGCATGTTTCTTATATTCTTAGTACAGCAATCCACGCCAAAAGTTTAAAAAAAAGGCGAAAATGAAAAAAAAAATGTGACTCCTGCAGAATTGGATCCGGATCCTCGGGAGTTACCATCAATCATGGCTTGGGCTCGACCAACATTCAGTGGATTAAGCCGAAAGTTGCTAAACCATTGAAACGCTAAATAGTTTTCTTTTTTGTTGTATTCAAAAATGTGAGTTTTTAATTAATATTTGGGTAAGGGGGGGGTACTACACACAGATTCGAAAAAGTTGTTCAAAAATGAATAAATGAAAGCAAAGGTAAGGTAAATTACGTTTCTATCTAACTGGATAATTTTTTAGTGTTTTTATTTAATGTAAAATGTTTAATCGGCTCAAAAACGCAGTGTTTATCTATGTATTTGAAAAAGACGAATGGTCGCGGACTCTGTTCAATACGTTAAGTTTGGGAAAATCAGTTAAAAACTATACAAAACAATGTTAGAAACCTATTAATCATATGTTATTGTGACATAGGCTGACATATTCGGTGGGTTTCTGATAGTATTTTGTATAGTTTTTTAGTTTTAAATCATTTTCTCAAACTTAACATCATCAACAGTGTCCATCACCGTTTGTATTTTTCAAATACACTGATAAACACTGTTCTTCGAGCCGACTAAACGTTATAGTAAATAAAACGAGTTTGTATTACTAAACATGGAAACGAAAAAGTTGTTGAAAAATAAATATAACAAATAAATGCTATCAAAGGCAAGATAAGTTACTATTCTACCTAACTGGATAAGATTTTAGTGTTTTTATTTAGTGTAAAATGTTTAATCGGTTTGAAAAAATGTAGTGTTTATCTGTATATTTGAAAAATACAAATGGCGGCAGACTGTTGAGCACATTAACTTTGGGAAAATGAGTTAAAACTAAAAAAACTATACAAAATACTGTCAGGAACTCACTCAATATATGTTACTGTAACATAGGCAGACATGTATTCAGTGGTTTTTAACAGTATTTTGTATAGTTTTTTTTAGTTTTAACTCATTTAACTTTTTCGAATCTATATGTACAGTAGTACAAACCCAATAAAAACACTTAAAATTATCCAATTAGGTAGAAAAGTAACTTATCTTGCCTTTGAAAACATTTACTTGTTATATATTTGTTTTTGTCGACAACTTTTTCAAGTCTTTGTGCAAGTACAAACCCAAAGGTGTATTTTTCTGTCTAATTTTATTTTTGTTACCGCGCTTAAATTTAAATTTCACAATATCTTATTGGGGGGAGGGTATATATTTTTTTTTACATTAGGTCCACCTCCACAATTTTCGACTATGCTGAATAAGAAAATCTCATTTAAAATTTGCAGAGACTATTAGTTTTCGAGATATAAGACCTGTACTATGCACTATAATTCACTGACGGCCATGAATAAACACTCCCAACCTCCCCATATTAAGAATGGCTTTCGGAATAAACAACACCCATGCCTAACCACATGTTTTAACCTTTTACCTGTCTTTCGTCTTTTAAAAACGGCTTTTGGAATAAATACCACCATTCTCCCCATGTTAAGAACGGCTTTCAGAATAAACATCCCCAACCTACCCATGTTAAAAATTGTGGTGGTGGACCTAATGTGAAAATTTACCTTTTGTTTTTTTTTATAAATTGTTAGCTGAAAGCACAGAATAGTGACAAAACATCATCCCCTAATGCTAATGAACTTACTAATCCGCGCTATTTTTTAAATCGAATTTCCAAGTTTAATTAAAGTTTTATATGTTTTTTATTCAATTGTAAGGTTAAAGTACAGAATAGATACAAAACACCCTCCCCTCCCCATGTTAAGAATGGCTTTTTAAATAATAATGTTATTATTTCAGCATGGATCACTCTCTACATGAGTACCTAATATTTTTTTCAACCATTCTTACCTTAGAGAGAGGGTGGTGTTTTGTACCTATTCTGTGATTTTTTAACTAACAATTTATTATTAAAAAAAGATATTGTGTAATTATAAAAAAATAAAAAGATATTGTGAAAGTTGAATTTTACTTGAAAAAAAAACAAAAAAACAATGTTCAACATTGTAGCCGGACCTTATTTGGCAATAAGATCACGTGAGTCGATTAATGGGTGCTAATGCACTTACTGATCCGCGCTATTTTTTAAATCGTATTTCCAAGCTTAATTAAAGTTTTATGTTTTTTTGGTATTCTTTTTAGATTAGGTCCACCTCCACAATTTTCTTTTAAATGACGACTTTTACAGAAATCGCATTGAAATTTTGCAGAAATAAGTAGTTATCGAGATATAGATAGCTGTTTTATGCATTGTATTCTTTGGCGGCCATCTTTTTTACGCGTGTAGATTTGTTTATGACGCGCGCAAGCGTGTAAAAAAGATGGCAACCAGAGATTATAATGCATTATACAAATTTTTAATATCTCGATAACTACTTATTTCTGCAAAATTTCAATGCGATTTCCGTATTCAGCATAGTCGACAACCTACAAAAGTCGTCATTTAAAAGAAACTTGTGGAGGTGGACCTAATCTAAAAATTTACCGTTTTTTTCATTCAATTGTAAGGTTAAAGTACAGAATAGGTACAAAACACCCTCTTCTCCCAATGTTTGGCTTTTTAAATAATAACGTTATTATTTCAGCACGGATCAATAAGTGCACGAGTACCCAATTTCTTTAAAAGCATTCATATTTTCTTATATAAAAACAATTTTTGTAAAAAAAAAAAAAGAAAAAACGTGCACTATCAATCTTTGTTAAAAAAAGGTTTTCTTGAAAAAAAAAACAAAAATTACGGTAAAAAAGCAAAGAACAAAACGTTAATCGGTATTCATGCAGAGAGTGATCCGTGCTGAAATAATAACGTTATTATTTAAAAAGCCAGTCTTAACATGGGGAGGGGAGAGGGTTTGTACCTAATCTGTACTTTAACCTTACAAAAAAAAACATATAATAAAACTTTAATTAAACGTGGAAATGCGATTTAAAAAATATCGCAGATCACTTTCTGCATTAGCACCGAAAGTACAGAATAGTTAGAAAACACCCTCCCTCCCCATGTTAAGAATGGCTTTCTAAATAATGTTAATGGTTCATTGTCTGCTTAAATTTAACTTTTGTTTATTAAATTGTTAGGTGAAAGTCCAGAATAGTTACAAAACACCCCTATCCCCATGTTAAGAATGGCTTTCTAAATAATAACGTCATTATTTCAGCGGGGTAGCTTCTCTGCATAAGTACCATGTTTTGTTTTTAAATTGTTAGGTGAAAGGACAGAATTGTTACAAAATACCATCCCCATGTTAAGAATGTTTTTCTAAATAACATTATTTCAGCACGGTATTTTCTACGCATACGTACTATCTATTTTTGTTCATTAAATTGTTAGGTGAAAGTATAGAATAGATGCAAAACTCCCTCCCCATGTTAAGAATAGCTTTCTAAATAACGGTATTATTTCAGCACGGTACCTCCTCTGCATAAGTACTATCTTTTGTTTATTAAATTGTTAGGTGAAAATATAAAATAGTTACAGAACACTCTCCCTTTCCCATGTTAAGAATGGCTTTCTTAATAGTGTTATTTCAGCACGGTACCTTATCTGCATAAGTACCATCTTTTGTTTATTAAATTGTAAGGTGAAAGTATAGAATAGTAACAAAATGTCCTCCCCATGTTAAGAATGGCTTTCTAAATAACGTTATTATTCTATTATTATATTATTATGGTACTTTCTCTGCATAAGTACCATGTTTTGTTTATTAAATTATTAGGTGAAAGTACAGTACTCATGCAGAGAGTGATCCGTGTTGAAATAATTACGTTATTATTTAAAAAGCCATTCTTAACATGGAGAGGGGAGGGTGTTTTGTACCTAATCTGTATTTTAACCTTACAATTGAATAAAAAAAATAATAAAACTTTAATTAAACCTGGAAATACGATTTAAAAAATAGCGCGGACCACTCTTTGCATTAGCACCAAATATTATTTAAGCAAGTTACCAATCCGTAAAAAAAATGTACTTTTACCAACCAATCTTATATCGAAAAAAAAAAACAAAAAACAAAAAAAACTCAAAAAGCAAGCGACAAACTTTTTTTTGCCTTATATAATAAAGAAAAAATGTGTAAATGAAAAAATTTGGAAGATAAACAAATGAATTACGTTTTTTTTTGTTTTTTTACTTATTGAGTAAACAGAAAATGAAATCTACTTCGTTTCGTCAATTCGTGGCTGTGAAATGAATCGAACCGGAAGTTCAGTTTTATCAACAAAACAGGTTCGCACTAACGTTACGAAAATATATTTATTTTATTTAATATTTTAATAATTCGCGAGGTAAATTTATTTTAATAACATAAAAACATACCTCGACTCTAAAGATGTGTTGTCTGAAAATTTCAAATAAATTGGTAACGTAGAAATATGGTTTTATTCGCTTATAACGAACCAAGAATTACATTTATATATATATATATATATATATATATATATATATATATATATATATATATATATATATATATATATATGTTTGTATATATATATATATATGTTTGTATATATATATATATATATATGTTTGTATATATATATAGTCATCCACATACAGTACTGTTTGGCTGTTTCACAGCTCATCAGTGCGGCTATATATTTGTTTGTATATATATAAATATATATATTTATTTGTATATATATAAATATATATATATATACAATATATATATATATACAAAATTTTCTCATAAGCTATTTAACCGACCATTATTAATTTAAGACCATAACTGATCGCATAAAGAGTCAAAATGTGGACTATATTTAGTTTTATTTTGTCTTATTCAAAGGGATAAACAGTGGTGCAGAAGCCCTTGTAAAAAATTCAGATACCTTCAATTTTGTCTGGTTCAGTTGTATTATTTTCAGATCATATAATGTCGGATCCAGTTATGTTTGAAAAGATGGTTTACGCCTCAAGTTGTTTATTTTTCAAGTATGTATTCTCAGTGACTAGTTCGATAGAGAAACAAATTTTGCTTTTGCTTTTAGATTTGCAGAACATAACTGAATATGAATGAAAAATAATATTACTATTTGGTTCATTTAAGTCAGGAAGCCAGTATCTTCAGACAGTCTGGTCTTGTGGCGGCAGATCCGATATGTGTGATATTTTAACAATTGTTATTAGACATTAATTAAGAAATATTCCCAAAATTTTAGTTTCTTTGATATTTTTTATTGAATTTCGGTAGATACAAGTTATTTAAGATTTTCTGTTGAATTTCGGTAGATACCTATTAATTAAGATTTTGTATTGAATTTCGGTAGATACAAGTTGATTAGGATTTTCTGTTGAATTTCGGTAGATACCAATTAATTAAGATTTTCTGTTGAATTTCGGTAGATACCAATTAATTAAGATTTTCTGTTGAATTTCGGTAGATACCAATTAATTAAGATTTAGTATTGAATTTCGGTAGATACCAATTAATTAAGATTTTGTATTGAATTTCGGTAGATACCAATTAATTAAGATTTTGTATTGAATTTCGGTAGATACCAATTAATTAAGATTTTCTGTTGACTTTCTGTAGATACAAGTTAATTAATATTTTGTATTGAATTTCGGTAGATACCAATTAATTAAGATTTTCTGTTGAATTTCGATAGATACCAGTTAATTAATATTTTCTGTTGAATTTCGGTAGATACCAATTAATTAAGATTTTCTGTTGAATTTCGGTAGATACCAATTAATTAAGATTTAGTATTGAATTTCGGTAGATACCAATTAATTAAGATTTTCTGTAGAATTTCGGTAGATACCAATTAATTAAGATTTTGTATTGAATTTCGGTAGATACCAATTAATTAAGATTTTCTGTTGACTTTCTGTAGATACAAGTTAATTAATATTTTGTATTGAATTTCGGTAGATACCAATTAATTAAGATTTTCTGTTGAATTTCGATAGATACCAGTTAATTAATATTTTGTATTGAATTTCGGTAGATACCAATTAATTAAGATTTCCTGTTGAATTAATTAAGATTTTTTATTGAATTTCGGTAGATACCAATTAATTAAGATTTCCTGTTGAATTAATTAAGATTTTGTATTGAATTTCGGTAGATACCAATTAAGATTTCCTGTTGAATTAATTAAGATTTAGTATTGAATTTCGGTAGATACCAATTAATTAAGATTTCCTGTTGAATTAATTAAGATTTAGTATTGAATTTCGGTAGATACCAATTAATTAATATTTCCTATTGAATTAATTGAGATTTTGTATTGAATTTCGGTAGATACTAATTAATTAAGATTTTCGTGAATTTCGTTTTCTTCTTAAACCTTTTAAACTTTAATTTTTAGTTTTATTTCTAGAATCGAAATTATTTCATTGATCCACATTGAAATAAGGATTCTAGATATAAGGTCACATCCTTATTTTAATTTTCATGCGTGACATAAAAGTGTTTTAAAACTGCTTTGTTTTGTGGATTAATTTTACCCGTACTGCAATGGGCATTTATCTAGCTCTGTATGTAAAAAACAATATAATCCAGTGTTACATCGTTTGGCCAATACAAGCATGTCAGTCGACCAGTAATATTACATGAGTCTATCCCATTACCTTTTAGTTTGTTTTTATTTTTCATTCTTTTTATTAACTGTTTCTTCATTATTTTTCATCTTCTTTTTCTACATTTCAATTTTTCCTTCATTTAAGAATTTGACAAGTTATGAAATCGATTTCCGTTCAATTGATATCGTTTCTTGATTTTTTGGCTCATGTTTATTTCGTTCAAGTTTTTTGTTCGTTGATCAATTAAGCCTCGCCGACATTAATATAAACTTGAGACAAATGGACACATCGGTTGAGAAGTGGGAGATGGGCAGTGACGGCTGTTGACCTAAACGTCTTAACTTCAAAACGAAGCGTTCAAATTGTTCGAAAACGAAAACAAATTAGAAATGTGTTTACTCCACATTTACACTTGATCGAAATTTTGTATTTAAAAGCAAATAGACAAACAAGAAAATATAAATGATTGACAGGAAAATAAAATAGAATAACAAAACAAATATGACAAACCGTATTAGCTGTCCAGCAGGTTGATTAGTTGTCAACAATTTGGATAATCATACGGATTGATCCTGGTCACATCACCATCATAAATTGTTCTCAAGTTCCCTTGTCTAATCGAATCTTGTAAACGTCTTTCGTTTCTCTGTCGTTCTTGAAGATTTGTAGAAGTAGGTTGTAACGATAACCGGTTGAGCAGATATAATCACAATATCTGCAGCAAAAAGAAACCAGATGTCATAAGGGAATGGAAACAGTGTCTTTCCATATTGTGATTTTCGAGGTTAAACTTGAATGTGGTCCTGTAATTAATTTACTCTATCGCCTGATGCTAAAAGCATACGACTCCAACATAAATCTATAATGTTTAAATAGACGAAAGTGCCATACACGTTGCTTTGGATTAGTTATCTAATTCGACGGAGCGATGAAAAGGCGGAACTAAAATACTCGAGTTGACTCTGTTCGTAAGTACTAATATCCTGTTTCAGGAAAATGGGACGATTTCGCGGATATCGCAGCGTGAACGTGCGTTTATGTGTATTCAATGCACAGACCGTGATCGTTTTCTCGTTTTCTTCCTCCAAATTCATTTTTTTTATTTCGTAGTGTCAATTACATGGTCTTAGTGACTGTTATAGCATAACGATTTTCTTTCCAAACAAAATCATAACTGAAGGTTGCAAACAATATCGTTTTATTTGGAAGTGATAATGGCGTCCACTTTTTCGCCGACTTTCAAAAATCGAGAAATATATCTCCCAACTGAACACAAAACTTCCAGAAGCTCACACTTCTATCTTTCTCTAAGACATAGTAATGACTAACAAAACTTCTATGTCCATATTAATAGTATATATATAATATATAAAACATATAGAGAGAGAGAGAAAGAGACAGAGAGAAAGAGAAAGAGATAGATAGGGCTATCTGATTATGACGCGCGTCCATGACATGAGTTGCTGGCGGGATTATTTCACCAACAAGAAGAGGGGGGTGTAAGAAAAGGCAGTAAGGGCTTGCAACGAAATGGTGACGTTGCTTACAAGCAGTCTTTTCTTTCCTTGTAAAGGTAACAATTAACAGGTAACGTTTGCCGAACAACAGTAACGAGGTAATCAGTCTAAGAGACGCCAACCGACTAACAAGCTAGGTAACTAGGTTCTTAACTAATCACTAACCCGTAGTGAGACAACCTCTTTTATACATACTAACTCTCAGTGGCGAGAATTCCAACGTGATTTCCAACGAGATTAAAATGTCTATTTAACTTAGTAGGAAATAGACACCCAGTTCCTCAGTAACGCCAAACAGCAGTTCAGTGTCTTTTCTTCCCTCCGACCCACTCCCGGTAAGTCAAATCAATTTCAATTCTTACATTGCTTTTTTCAGACTTTCAAACCGTACATATATTCTACAGAGAGATAAAACGGTCAAGTCATGAATGTATTAGTTCAGTCATCACAACAATGCAATTTGCAATCCCCTCGAATTACCCATATTTTGTTTCATTTTGATTTATTGTTGTGTATGTAGAAGTTTGACATAAGGTTTCCCACCCTTTAAAAGCCTATTTTTGCTTTCTTTTCCTCCCAGTTTTCTTTTAAATGTAAATAAAGTTGCTCTGAAATTTTATATTCGTGGTTGTTCGTTTTCCTTTTTTCCTTTTTTTTTTTTTACATTTTACGGGTCTGAAATAGTTTTCTACCTTTTTTCTTTTCTTCTTATTATTACGAACCGTGCTTCGTCGTATCCTAACAGTCGTTTTTTGTTTATTTGTTTTTGTTCTAGGGCAGTTAGCACCCCTATATCTATGATAATATGGATTCGTCTGGCACTATGTAAGCCAGGCATTTTTTTTTTTTTTGTGCCGTCGAGCACAAAGCACACGCGTAATTAAACCACTCGCAATGAACACCGGGACACTTTCACCTTAATGCTGTGACTCCTTAAACAGGACAACAACATTGGCGACGTATGTATTCTAAAAAGACCCACAAGGATCCCCTTTGGATAAACGACCAACTTCTGTTTAACAAACTCGTATGTTTCTACCTACTTGTAAAAAGTAGAGATTGGCTCCACCAAGTTTTTTCAACGACGAAAAACGACCTCACCTTGGATAAGTTTTTTTCAAAAAGCCGTGAGTAGAAAAAAATCTACAACGCTGTCTGTTGACTTAATTAATTTCTAGCTTTTAATTTGTGCAAGTCTTCACATTTTAAATAAGGCATTTTTTGTCCTAGAATATTTTTCTTTATCCAAAAGCCTTTATTTGTGGATTGTTCGTTGAAAGTGAACATTTTTGGTTTTAAACACACAAAAGAAAAACAGAAACTAGCTTTTTCTTGCAGGCTGACTTTCGCTTGTGCAAATATATTAATTTTTACTCTTTGCACGAAGCCATTTACGTTTTACAGCATATATTTGAAAATAATTATTACTGTGAACCAAAAAAATATCTGTGCATGATTTTCGTTTTATCTGTAAAACAACGAGAAAAGAAACATGATATAAACTCTACGAAGGATCGAAACCGCATTTACTCCATTACGAGTATTCAGGACAACAACGTGTATACTCGACTGGATTTTTGCTACGAAAAGCGATTTCAATTCGTTTTATTATTCTAGTCAAAATCAATTGATCTGGATTCGAAAAACTGTCTTGATTTTTTTAACATTGATAAATTCTATGACGAAATTTTAATTCAACAATCTTGCTTAGTTGGTGATTTATAATTATGAATCAGATATAATTTAAACCTAATACATTGTAATTTCCAAAGGTTGTGCTCATAATCTTCCCCCACCCCACCCCAAGTAAATAATCTTAAACTGAGATTTGGAGAACATTTATTAATCGATGTCTAGTGTCTGATTTTTCATCGAAGACTTTCACCCTATTTTTGCGGGAAACTAAAATTTTATATTTGAATTGCTTGTGACTATTCATAAGCGTTTAATTAACACATATATAAACATATACACATATTTAATTTTATATAAAGATTTTCGTTTTGTATTGATCCAGCAAACCTTATTTTGTAGTCACCATATTGTTCCCCTTGGACTTTTTTTTTTTTTTGTGTGTGGGGAGATCGGCATAGAATATTTTGAACGCTGCTCGTAAACTTAGATTGAAAGATATCGATTCTGTAATAACTCCTTTTTTCTTCCTAAACATATGATAAAATGTTATAACCCTGTTTTATTGAATTTTGATTTAATTATTCCGTACATGATATGGTAATTGAGTCCTTTGAATGGCGTATCTATGGTGATTGCTACAATTCTTTTGTTATTTGTTTGAGCTTTATATTATACGTGTCGTTTATTAGAACATGTTTTCAGGTCCACACGAATTCAAACAAAAACCGATGTAAATTATTAGTCTTCAGACAATATTTGTGAAAGTGATATTTAGATTTAGCGATTATGATTAGTTCCTATAAAACGTCTTTCCTCTAAGGAGTGGCGACACATCCACCCCTAAAATTATAAATGAGCGAGTTGGGGGTGGGATTCGATCCAATAGTTGGGTTCGCTTGTCGGTTTGTTTGGTAGAATCAAAGCAAGACTCATAAAAAATTGATGATGCTTTTCTGTGAATGGCGCATGAAATCAATCCCGGAAATCGATTGCTTGAAATCGTCCGCTTTTGTCCGGTCCGAAAAAGATCCTCTTGACATTCAAAGAACAAAAAGGAGTCGACCGATATGGGGTGAGGGTCATTTGAAATGCGATCCTTTAATTCAGTACAGTAAGGGTGTGCTTTCAGATAATTCTATTAAAGGAGGCAATAAAGAAAAATACTACATTTTTTATTTGGTTTGGTTTTCATGTAATGTCGTGCCATGAGTTAGTTCCAGTCACAGTGGTGCCTCTTCTTTCAGCTTTGCTGTTCACTCAAGAAAACGGTCAATTATTGAGCAGTAAAAACAGTAACAAGCATTTTAGCATGATGCTCACACACACACACACACACACATACACACACATATATATATATATACATATATGTGTGTGTGTGTGTGTGTATGTATATATATATATATATATATATATATATATATAATGAGAGACATGTTTATTTGTTCTTGTTTTTCCGATACGTTGGGAATAATTTTTTCTTTTACCAATTTGGTACCCCCAGATCAGGAGTGGCATATATATTGTGTTTAAAATATAATTATCCACTGACACGTGTTTCGTCGCCTACGCTTCATCAGAGTGGATGAATCTAGCGAGAATAACTAAAATATTAAATAAACTTTTGTTATTTAGCCATACAATTACTACCAAATGAGCAACAGACAAAAATTCAAAAACTAATAGTTACGTATAAACTAGGGCCAACCATACGTAATAAGATTTTCAATTATAAAAACAACGGTAGAACATATAAATATAAATGATAAAATTATAAATATTCCAGAATGTGAATGTAATTCTTCTCCTTTCTGTGATAATGAGATAAAACATGTAATTACAGGAAATTTAAAGATAGTAAATAATTCTAAATTAAGAAAACTCCTTAGTAAAGGTCTAATATATAGAGAACCTAAATGCCTAAATTACACTAAATGCGTTAAAGGAGCACCTAAAGCACTAGGTTTTATTATGTCTATGGTAAATAAATATAAATTATCACATTGATTGATGCATGAAAAAATAATATACTTGAATGCGTAAATGAAAAGGGCAAACGTATAAAAAATTTAAACATCCTTAAAACACTAACCCTAACCTCCTCCTAAAAATTCCGCAATGCTGGAGGAACTTAAAATACTTCCAAATAATTTTGTAATATTTCCTATTGATGAAGCGGCAAACAATATAGCTTTTATATGTAAAATATATTATATAAAATGTTTATTGATAGAAATAGGAATTATAGGTAAAGTTTCGGATGCCTATAAAGTAATATAAATTTAGACCGCATTATGCTGAATATTAGTATTATTAGTGAAAAAGTAGAATTGAAGTTAGAAGAAACAAAAAAAAAACTTCCATGTATGTATTGAATATCTAAAATGCACAAAAATCCAGTTAGCGTAAGGTTCATTGTAAGTTCAGAGACGTGCATAATTAAACCTTTAAGTAAAGCTATATCTAAAATATTTAGATTAATTATAAATCAAATAAATAGTTTCCACCAGAAAAGAAAATTCTAATTTTAATCTATTTTGGGTGGTAAATAATTCACAACCAGTAAAAGAAAAAATTAGATAAAATAAATTCCAGAATAAAGGCAAAATCTATAGCAACTTATGATTTTAGTACGCTGTATACTAAAGTTCCACATGAAAAACTTATAAAGGAATTAAATGATACTGTAGATCTAGCTTTTGAAGGTGCTAAAGGTAAACATATAGAATTTTCAAAATCTGAAGCTTTCTGATGTAAAAATAAAAATAGTAAACCAAGTGTTTCTAAAGGTATTTTTAAAATAGATATAAGTCATCTTATTAAATGTTATTTTCAAATAGGAAATAAAATATTTCTCCAAACGATAGGTATCCCATGGGATTGGATCCTGCACCATTTTGGGCAAATCTGTATTTACATAGACCCGAGTATATATATATATATATATATATATATATATATATATATATATATATATATGTGTGTGTAATCACAAATAAAAAATGATATATCTAAAACATAATTTTCATGGGTGTAGGAGATTTATAGTTGATCTTATATACATAAACGATAACGATGAATTCGACAAAAAATAAACATTTTGTATAGCAAAAGGAGTTAAGATTAAATTGTGAACATAGAGGACAACGGGCTATATTTTTGGATTTAGATATAAAAATTGAAGATTGGATTTTTCTTTATAAAATATTCGATAAAAGAAACACTTTCCGCTTTCAAATAGTTCGTATGCCGCATGAAGATAGTACCTACCCTGTTTTCATGTGTTATGGAACCATTATGTCAGTTTTTGAGAATAGCTCGCGTTACTTTAAAATTAATAGATTTATATCACCAGTTTCTCGCTTAGTAATAAGGATGATAAAACAAGGTGGGGATAAAATTAAAATATTTAAACAGCATTTGTTCGTTATCCTGATATGTATATATATATATATATATATATATATATATATATATATATATATATTAAACTAATAGCATATATATATATATATATATATTAAACTAATAGCATATATATATATATATATATTAAACTAATAGCATATATATATATATATATATATTAAACTAATAGCATATATATATATATATATTAAACTAATAGCATATATATATATATTAAACTAATAGCATATATATATATTAAACTAATAGCATATATATATATTAAACTAATAGCATATATATATATTAAACTAATAGCATATATATATATTAAACTAATAGCATATATATATATTAAACTAATAGCATATATATATATTAAACTAATAGCATATATATATATATATTAAACTAATAGAATATATATATATATATATTAAACTAAAAGAATATATATATATTCATCTAATAGAATATATATATATATTCATCTAATAGAATATATATATATATTCAACTAATAGAATATATATATATATATTCAACTAATAGAATATATATATATATATTCAACTAATAGAATATATATATATTCAACTAATAGAATATATATATTCAACTAATAGAATATATATATATATATTCAACTAATAGAATATATATATTCAACTAATAGAATATATATATATATATATTCAACTAATAGAATATATATATATATTCAACTAACAGAATATATATATATATATTCAACTAACAGAATATATATATATATATATATATTCAACTAACAGAATATATATATATATATTCAACTAAGAGAATATATATATATATATTCAACTAACAGAATATATATATATATATATATATTCAACTAACAGAATATATATATATATATTCAACTAACAGAATATAGATATATATATATATATATTCAACTTACAGAATATAGATATATATATATATATATATTCAACTAACAGAATATAGATATATATATATATATTCAACTAACAGAATATATATATATATATATATATATATTCAACTAACAGAATATAGATATATATATATATATATTCAACTAACAGAATATAGATATATATATATATTCAACTAACAGAATATAGATATATATATATATATTCAACTAACAGAATATAGATATATATATATATATATTCAACTAACAGAATATAGATATATATATATATATTCAACTAACAGAATATAGATATATATATATATTCAACTAACAGAATATAGATATATATATATATATATGCAACTAACAGAATATAGATATATATATATATATGCAACTAACAGAATATAGATATATATATATATATATATATTCAACTAACAGAATATAGATATATATATATATATATATATTCAACTAACAGAATATAGATATATATATATATATGCAACTAACAGAATATAGATATATATATATATATGCAACTAACAGAATATAGATATATATATATATATATATATGCAACTAACAGAATATAGATATATATATATATATATATATGCAACTAACAGAATATAGATATATATATATATATGCAACTAACAGAATATAGATATATATATATATATATGCAACTAACAGAATATAGATATATATATATATATATGCAACTAACAGAATATAGATATATATATATATATATATTCAACTAACAGAATATAGATATATATATATATTCAACTAACAGAATATAGATATATATATATATTCAACTAACAGAATATAGATATATATATATATTCAACTAACAGAATATAGATATATATATATATATATATTCAACTAACAGAATAGATATATATATATATATATATATATATATATTCAACTAACAGAATAGATATAGATATATATATATATTCAACTAACAGAATAGATATAGATATATATATATATATATTCAACTAACAGAATAGATATAGATATATATTTATATATATTCAACTAACAGAATAGATATAGATATATATATATATATATATATTCAACTAACAGAATATATATATCTATATATATATATATATATATATATATTCAACTAACAGAATAGATATAGATATAGATATAGATATAGATATATATATATATATATATATTCAACTAACAGAATAGATATAGATATATATATATCTCAGAGAGGCGGTAGCACTCCTTATATAGGGATTGCCCGTATACGCCTACAAAACAAAACTATCCAAATCTCAACTAAAATCAACTTATAAGTTTCAAAATGCACATATTCTTACAGAGAAGCGTCTTACGAATCCAGAGAGTGTGAGAACGTCGGTTAAAATGTCAAAAGAGAGCAAAAAAAAAAGAGTACAAAAATGGCCTGTTGTTCTTTCTTCTTTCTTCTTCTTCTTTCTTCTTTTTCATTCTTTCTTTTGAGACGATGTATCTCGGTGTACGAACGGTCTCTGACAACAGTTCAAGCATCAATCGACTCCTCTTTACACGGAGAAGTGCAGTGACCCATCGCTTTTTAGCTAACTCCATAATTAAATAAGAGTACTCTAATAACAAGTTTTAAACACTATATACCCAATGTAGACAGACCACTTCGAACACGGAACTTCTCTCAAAAGGGACAGCTCCAAATAATACACCGGATGCTCACAGACATTCCAGTTTGCCAGTGGCCTATATTTCTTGGACGCTGAATATTTGAGGGGAACGTTAAGGTTTTTTCTTTAAACAGTAACCCACCAGCGTTAATGAAACCACGAAATCTTTATCTCAGTTGATCAAAATTGTTATAAGAGTAACCTATCAGCAAGTACGACGTCAAAAAACAATGTTATAAAAACAAATAATTCTTCAGATTTTGGGCTGTAACATATGTACAAAATGTCAATGCTGTGACCAGGATTCGAACCTAGCTTAGCACGGCCACAACGTGGGGTCCTAACCTCTAGACGATCACGGCTAACACTGATGTCTGTCGCTCTTGGCAGAAAGACACATGACTACTGTCAAACTATTGAAAAATAAGGAGGAAACTTGAAATTCTCACGCATGCGCAAAAATACACTATAGCAACCATTGTTAAATGCAGCTGAATCTCTTCGCTCGCTAAGAAAAGTAGATCAGACCAGTTCTAAGAACTCACCAAACGCCAAAGGAAATAAGTTAAATTAACCGCAAAAGAAACTGCAAGAAAGTCATCTTCTAAAAACTCACTGGAAGCTGACCAAAAAGAATCAAAATCCAAGCCCTAGCCACAAAAATAACTAGATATTGTGGCTACTATACACAATCTACTAATAAAAACAAGTAAGTTTTCTAAAAAATAAAAACAAGTAAGTTTTCTAAAATAAACTACAATAAATTAACCAAGTAACCTCACAATGTCACTGGTTAGGACTTCATATAAAGATAACAACTACACTATTGGTGCATATACCGTTCCACACTTTAACTATTGGTGACGGGGCAGTATCTCAATTCTACGAGAGTTGTCTTGCTATAAGATAAGTGATATTATAGTAAGATACACATAAGTGTTATATGTTTACATTTAATAAAAAATGCCAAAGTCAGCACGTAGTAAAAAAAAAAGCTCAGAGAAATATAGACTATGAAAAAAACAAAGTTAAGGTATTATCTGAGTAAAAAGAATACTATCAGAAAAATGCTAAAATAATAAAAATTAAGTATCATGCAAATCCTGAGGCAAAGAAGGCTGCCTCACGTGTTGACTCAAAAGCACGGTATAACAGGGATTCCGAGGGAAAAAAGCTGCCTCACGTGCTCTTTATAACAAAGAACCAGAAAAAAAGGCTGCCTCACGTGCTGACTCAAAAGCACGGTATAACAGGGATCCCAAGGGGAAAAAAGCTGCCTCATGCACAAACTATTATAAAAAGACATAAAACCCAGCAGGAAGCGACCTGCTACTAATGGAGGCGGCAATGAGCCGCCTCCTAAAAAAGACAATACTATCATGAATGTAAGTTAAAAATAAGACTGTAAATAAAAATACTAGTTCACAAGAATAAAAAAGCATTGGAATGCAAAAGGATATAGGGATGGTATGCCAAAAAGTACACAAACAAGATAGCTATGAAAGGCTAGGCACATGGAAATAGAATTGCATCCAAAGTATAGCCCTATAACTTTTTACAACCTTAATGATGGCACGGAATGAAGATTGGAGAAAAGCTATAGGGCTATACTTTGGATGCAATTCTATTTCCATGTGCCTAGCCATTCATAGCTATCTTGTTTGTATACTTTTTGGCATACTATCCCTATATCCTTTTGCATTTCCAATGCTCTTTTATTCTTGTATATATTCAACTAATAGAATATATATATATATATATATATATATATATATATATATATATATTCAACTAATAGAATATATATATATTCAACTAATAGAATATATATATATTCAACTAATAGAATATAAATATATTCAACTAATAGAATATATATATATTCAACTAATAGAATATATATATATTCAACTAATAGAATATATATATATATTCAACTAATAGAATATATATATATATTCAACTAATAGAATATATATATATATTCAACTAATAGAATATATATATATTCAACTAATAGAATATATATATATTCAACTAATAGAATATATATATATTCAACTAATAGAATATATATATATTCAACTAATAGAATATATATATATTCAACTAATAGAATATATATATATATATTCAACTAATAGAATATATATATATATATATTCAACTAATAGAATATATATATATATATTCAACTAATAGAATATATATATATATATTCAACTAATAGAATATATATATATATATTCAACTAATAGAATATATATATATATATTCAACTAATAGAATATATATATATATATTCAACTAATAGAATATATATATATATATATTCAACTAATAGAATATATATATATATATATATTCAACTAATAGAATATATATATATATATATATTCAACTAATAGAATATATATATATATATATATATATATATATATATATATATATATATTCAACTAATAGAATATATAGTTCCTTCCCAGATGTGGCAACAGTACTCCATCCTTGGACGTACCTATGTTAACGAATGATGTAAGGATGTGATTGGAGGAGAATAGGGCCCAGTATGGACCTCTGAGGGACTCCAGCATTAATACTGTGTGCTTCTGATTTCTGCCCATCAACCACTACTCTTATGAACCTATCAGAGAGAAATGATTTAATAATTAAGACATTTCAAGCTATACCAGAGCTGGAGATCTTGTGAAGTAAACCTTATGCCATACTCTATCAAAAGCCTTTGATATGCCAAGAGCAATTTCCATAGAAAGGTAGCCTCCGTCGAGAGATTCGCTAATCCTGTGAGATATAACTGTAAGGACTCATGCTGTGGATCTAGCGGAAAGGAAACCAAATTGCGTGTCACTAAGAAGGTTTTTTTTGCTAAGAGATTGATTACTTCTCTATTTACACAGATTCCAGCAACTTACTCATGACGCACAGGAGTATAATTGGCCTGTACTGTGAGGGAGATGACCGATGACCTGAATTCTTAAATACGGAGCATACTGATGAGATTATTACAGGGGATGGGAATCCACCAGTAGAATATATATATATATATATATATATATATATATAATGTTCAACCTGTAGAATATATGTTCAACCTGTAGAATATATATATATATATGTTCAACCTGTAGAATATATATATATATATATGTTCAACCTGTAGAATATATATATATATATATGTTCAACCTGTAGAATATATATATATATATATGTTCAACCTGTAGAATATATATATATATATATGTTCAACCTGTAGAATATATATATATATATATATATATATGTTCAACCTGTAGAATATATATATATATATGTTCAACCTGTAGAATATATATATATATATGTTCAACCTGTAGAATATATATATATATATATATATGTTCAACCTGTAGAATATATATATATATATATATATATATATATATATATATATGTTCAACCTGTAGAATATATATATATATATATGTTCAACCTGTAGAATATATATATATATATATATGTTCAACCTGTAGAATATATATATATATATATATGTTCAACCTGTAGAATATATATATATATATATATATGTTCAACCTGTAGAATATATATATATATATATGTTCAACCTGTAGAATATATATATATATATGTTCAACCTGTAGAATATATATATATATATATATATGTTCAACCTGTTGAATATATATATATATATATTCAACCTGTAGAATATATATATATATATATATATTCAACCTGTAGAATATATATATATATGTTCAACCTGTAGAATATATATATATATATATATATTCAACCTGTAGAATATATATATATATGTTCAACCTGTAGAATATATATATATATATATATATTCAACCTGTAGAATATATATATATATGTTCAACCTGTAGAATATATATATATATATATATATATTCAACCTGTAGAATATATATATATATGTTCAACCTGTAGAATATATATATATATATATATATATATATATATATATGTTCAACCTGTAGAATATATATATATATATATTCTACAGGTTGAATATCTATATAATACTAAAAGTCTATGGATCTTGTATGTTTTCAATCAGATTTCCGGTTTTCAACATCCGGTTGCGCATGCGTAAATAGCAACGTCTTCAATCCGTTATTCCAATTCCGGAATTTTTATATCGCTTTTAATACAAACAATTTCATTTAATTTGATCAAATAGTTTTTTGTTTTTTTTTCAACACTCCTACTCCCTCTGTTTTCGTTACGTACGCGAGAAATCTTTAATTCATGTCATTATAAATAAATAATTTTATAAAATCAACCGTAGTTTTTTTTTTTTTTTTAACGGCTAAAAACATTCAACTTCGTGAAGTCTGTCGCAGTTTCAAAGAAAACACCTCTCACTTTCACTCTCATAGATTTCAACACTCCTACTCCCTCTGTTTTCGTTACGTACGCGAGAAATAGTTACGTGTATGTGTGAGAGAGAGAAAAAGGTAACCGATGTAAAACTGGATAGAGTTATCCCCCTTAACTAATGCAGACCTTTTTACTAGAGGGCGTTATTACAAAAACATTTCTTTTTCTTCTTCCCATGTTTTTTAAAGTCGTCTGCTTACATTTCCAAACGGAAAGCTGAATCGGTAAATGCACACATTTCTATTACATTAAATAGTGTTTTCCTTTGTTGTTTTTAAACAGCAAATACTTGAATCAGATGTTTTATACATATTAAATCCATTTTTTAAATCCAATATATTTTTTAAATCCAATATTTTAAATTCATCAGAAGTTTTTACACAAAAACGGAAAGCCGCATTGCTAAATGCACACGTTTCTATTACATTAAATAGTGTTTCCTTTTGTTGTTTTTTTAACAACAAATACTTGAATCATATGTTTTACACATATTACATCCATTTTTTAACACATTTAATATTTTAAATTTTTCAGAAGTTGTTACACAAAGCTGTAACAAATTATTTTACATTCTTTGTAGAACTTTACTAATATGTCACACAACCAAATAAAAAGTAAAAAACCCAAAATCAACGACGAAACCAATGTGGATCAGCAACAAGCTGGCCCCTCTGGCATGCCACAACTTACTGAAACTGAACAACAAAGACGAACTCGACTGATTCGTTCTAGAGAAACGTATAAACTTCAAAGAGCTTCTGAAACAAGTGAACAAAGAGAAATTCGCTTGAAAAAACAAAGGGAAAAAGATTATAGATATCGAAATTTAGAAACGCCGCAGCGAAGAGAATACCGACTGAGCATGCAAAGAATGCGAACACAAGAGACAAGAAATAATGAAACAACAGAGAGGAGAGAAGAGAGACTGAACAGGCAGAGAATTAGAGCTGAGCAAAGACGAGCTAGCGAGACAGCACAACAAAGAGAAGAGAGACTGAGTAGCCAAAGAATAAGAGATGAACGAAACCGAGGTGACGAGAATGTTGTGGAAATAAACAACATACTTGCTTTGCGAAATAGTCAATATAATTTACAGCGCAGAGCAAACTTACAGGGAAATGTTGGAAATTTGAATAAGCTATGTTCTCATTGTAAAGCAAAACTTTTTGTTGGAGAAACTGCACATTTTTGTTGCATGAATGGCAAGGTTAGATTGCCAAAGTTGCACAAGTTGCCACATGAACTCTATTATTTGTATGCTGATCAAGGTGAAGAAGCTCGCCACTTCAGAAGACACCTGAGACAATATAATAGCCTGTTTCAAATGACATCTTTTGGTTGCAAAGAAATCAAGCCACAACACGGATGGAATCCATCTATAGTTATTCAAGGGCAGATTCATCACTATATTGGATCATTATTACCTGAGCCAGACAATCAAGCTCAGTTTATTCAGATATACTTTCTTGACAAAGAATATAGTATTGATGTTCGGATGAATATGTACCCGAACATTGAGTTACGTCGGAATATCATAGAAAATATTGAGTATATTCTAAGACGTGCTAATATCTATGTGACTGCATTTCAACAAACTAAGGACATGATATACAACATACCTAATGCAGTTATTGTTATAGATCCTACGAGGAAACCGATTAATGAGTATGAAAGGCGATACAATAATCAGATTTTTAATGAAGTAGGAATTATTATTCAAAATAACAATGAACAGCAAACAACATCACGCCACATAATATTGAGAGAAAAAGGTGGTCAGCTTCAAACAATATCGGAATATCATCGATCATATGATCCACTACAGTATGTACTGTTTTTCCCTGATGGTGAGGATGGCTGGCATCCCGAGATGACAATGACAAATAACCGGAAATTTACTGCTATGCGTTATTATGCCTACCGCATTATGATCCGTGATGATGAATTTAACCAAATATTAAGAGGTGGGAGATTGTTTCAGCAGTATGTTGTGGATATGGCAGGAAAAATTGAAGTAGATCGTTTGAACTACATTAGATTGAATCAATCCTCTCTTAGATCTACAACATACAGAGGTTTTGTCGATGCGTTACATGATAATGATGATCTTAGTAACATAGGCAGAAAAGTTATTTTGTCATCAACATTTGTTGGTGGTCCACGATATATGATGGAAAGATGTCAAGATGCTATGATGTATGTTAGAAAATATGGGACTGCAACTTACTTCATCACAATGACATGCAATCCAAATTGGCCTGAGATTAAGGATAATCTCATTGAGAACCAATTTCCTCACGATCGACCAGACATAATTGCAAGAATTTTTGATTTAAAAAGAAAACTTTTCATTAAATATTTAACAGGAACACAAGGTCTGTTGGGTAATTGTATTGCCTACGTTATAAGTGTTGAATACCAGAAAAGAGGTTTACCACACCTACATTGCCTGCTATGGATGGAAGAAGAATCTAAACCCAGACCCCAGAATTATGATGATTTTGTTCAAGCTGAAATACCAAATAAAGTCGAACATCCAGAAGAACATGAATTGGTATTGACGCATATGATACATGGACCAAACTGCAACAGTACATCTCTGTGCTGGAAAAATGGGAGCTGTTCAAAGAGGTACCCAAAACCATATAGTGATGAAACAAGATGTGGATATGATTCCTACCCTATTTATAGGCGAAGGTCACCAGAAATGGGAGGTCATCAAGGCTATAAAGAAGGTAGAAATGAACCTATAACTTCCAAATGGGTTGTACCTTACAACATGACTCTCTTGAAGTTATTTAATTGTCACTTAAATGTAGAAATATGCACTTCTGTAAAATCCATTAAATATGTAATTAAATATACATTAAAGGGAAGCGATCAGGCAGTTTTCAGTGTAAGCAAAGACGAAATTAAGCAATACTTGACAGGAAGATATATTGGACCATCAGAAGCAGTTTCGATGATACTGGGATTTCCAATTCATGTTAGAGAACCTGCAGTTGTTCGTCTTCAGATACATCTCCCTGATCAACATATGATCTATATTCAAAGGACAAGCAACAGAGACCTTAATAGAAATGCTTCTTGCACAACTCTAACAGAGTTTTTCAATATTTGCCAGAATGATGAATTTGCCAGAACACTCTATTACTCGGATGTCCCAAAATACTATGTGTGGCAAAATAAGAAATGGCAAAGAAGAAAAATGGGTAGAAGAATAGTTGACCACCCAGTAGTTTTTGAAGCAAATATTCTTGGTCGTATGTACACAGTCTCACCAAATAGTGGTGAATTGTACTTTTTGCGGCTACTACTTCACCATGTAAAAGGACCTAATTCTTTTGAATCTCTGCGAACTGTAGCAGGTCATATATGTCCATTATTTAAAACTGCTTGCAAAGAAAGAGGATTACTGCTTCATGACAACCACTGGATACAAACAATGGAGGATGCAGATAAAACGAGAATGCCAAGAGCGATAAGGGATCTGTTCATTGTGATACTTTTAAACACAGAATGTTCAAATCCTCTTGAGTTGTGGGAAAGATTTTCCAACTCCATGGCAATGGATTACTACAATGCAATGCAAATCCAAGTCAACAATCAGAACATGGTCAATAAAAATGCCATCAACAACACGTTGAGGTACATAAATGATAAACTTTGTGCTGCTGACAAATCACTGCAAGATTTTGGATTGCCTTTGCCTCAGAATTTACCTAATGTGATTCACATAAATAGAGCCATAATGGATGAGCAAAGTTACAATATAGCAGAGCAAATGACATATGTAAAGACACATCAACATTTATTAAATGACGAACAATCGATCATCTACAACTTTATATGCAGTTGCTTAAACACAGACTCTTCTTCATTGATTTTCATCGATGCTCCAGGAGGCACAGGAAAGACCTTCTTAATAAAACTTCTTCTTTCAAAAGTAAGGAGCTTAGGACAAATTGCACTGGCTGTAGCATCATCAGGTATTGCTGCAACATTGATGCCTGGTGGTCGCACTGCTCATTCCAGATTCAAGCTTCCTCTCAATGTAAGAGAAAATGATGTTTGTAATTTTGATAAACAATCAGAAACAGCCAACTTGATAAGGGCAGCAAAACTTATTATTTGGGACGAATGTCCAATGATAAGAAGGGAGAGTTTAGAGACGTTCGATAGGACTCTCAAGGATATATGTGGAAACAATGAAACATTCGGAGGGATATTGACGGTGTGCAGTGGTGACTTCAGGCAACTACTACCAGTCATAAAAAGAGGAAATGATGCTGACATTTACAATGCTTGCATCAAAGAGTCGTTTTTGTGGCGTAAATTTAAGAAATTTTATTTAAAACAAAACATGAGAGTTCAAGATGATGATGATGAATACTCTAAATTTATTATAAAGATTGGTGAAGACAAACTTGAAAAAAATGAAAATGGTGAGATTGAACTGCCTGAAGATTTGATAATCCGTGCAGATAATGTTGACCAATGCATTGAATACATTTATCCTTCGTTTGACAATCTAGAAATGTTTGCGGAAAATTGCATATTAGTACCATTTAATGATACAGTTAGAGCAATAAATCATAATTGTATTGAAAAATTTCCTGGACAAGTCAAAGAATATTTGTCATTTAATTCTGTTCTTGAAGGAACAGAAGCTACACATTACCCAACAGAATTTCTTGATTCGATAGAGTTATCAGGATTACCTCCACATAAACTTGAACTCAAGAAAGGAGCTCCAATCATATGTATGAGGAATATTGATCCACCACGCTTATGTAATGGTACAAGACTAATAATAGAGGAGCTGTATAATAATTTGATTGTTGCTAAAATTATTGCATCACAGTTTGAAGGAGAAATCGTTTTAATTCCAAGATTGAAAATGGTCTTATCTGAAGGTGACAATATTCCGTTTGCCAGAGTCCAGTTTCCTATACAATTAGCATTTGCTATGACTATTCATAAGTCTCAAGGACAGACCTTACATAAAGTTTTAGTTTATCTAGACAAACCTGTCTTTCAACATGGTCAACTATATGTTGCACTCAGTAGAGTTAAGCGAAAGGAAAACATAAAAGTTTTTTTAAAACACTCAAATTGTACAAAAAATGTTGTAAATAGAAAAGTATTGTCTTAGTTTTAGTGACCTTATTATTAGCATATGAATACAATATTTATTTTCTGTACAATAAGTGCTTAAGCACCCGTGCTTTTCAGCGATACATATTCAATAAAATAAATTGATTAATATAATTAATCTGGATATAAGAGAGTTAGAACCTGATAAGAAGTCTCAATTAAGCAAAAGGATAACAAAAGTTTTCTTTAAAAAAAATTAATTGTACAAAAAATGTAAATAGAAAAGAATTGTCTTAATTTTATTGACCTTATTATTAACATACAAATTAAATATTTTACACAATGGGTACTGAATGTTTGCTTAAATTAAATGAAAAAAGTTACATTTTATTTTCATTTTCTATTTAAAAAGCCATTATTAACATGTGGAGAGTGTTTTTTTTATTATTCTGTACTTTCAACTAACAATTTCATTTAAAAGATGATATATCAAAATTTGAATTTAACTATAATAAGGATTATGATACCTGTTCAGTGCATATTTACCTATAAGTATGACCAACCACTTATAATTCAGTAACTGTAATTTAAAAAAAAATAACAATTATAATAAACAGAACGACTCATAGAAATCTATCTATATTCTTTTTTCATTTTAATATACTTTCATAGAAATGCTTCTGTTATGTAAAAAAAAACTATTTTCTTTATGCCACAAGTGTCACGCTAATACATGAATTCCATAGCTAATATAACGTACTGACCCAACGGGTCACGGGTGGTCTAGTATATATATATATATATATATATATATATATTCAACCTGTAGAATATATATATATATATATTCAACCTGTAGAATATATATATATATATATATATATTCAACCTGTAGAATATATATATATATTCAACCTGTAGAATATATATATATATATATATATATATATATATATATATTCGACCTGTAGAATATATATATATATATATATATATATATTCAACCTGTAGAATATATATATATATATATATATATATATATTCAACCTGTAGAATATATATATATATATATATATATATATTCAACCTGTAGAATATATATATATATATATATTCAACCTGTAGAATATATATATATATATATGTTCAACCTGTAGAATATATATATATATATATATATTCAACCTGTAGAATATATATATATATATGTTCAACCTGTAGAATATATATATATATATATTCAACCTGTAGAATATATATATATATATATATATATATATATATATATATTCAACCTGTAGAATATATATATATATTCAACCTGTAGAAGATAATTATATATATATATATATATATATATATATATATATATATTCAACCTGTAGAATATATATATATATATATATATATTCAACCTGTAGAATATATATATATATATTCAACCTGTAGAATATATATATATATATTCAACCTGTAGAATATATATATATATATATATATATATATATATATATTCAACCTGTAGAATATATATATATATATATGTTCAACCTGTAGAATATATATATATATTCAACCTGTAGAATATATATATATATATATATATATATATATGTTCAACCTGTAGAATATATATATATATATATATTCAACCTGTAGAATATATATATATATTCAACCTGTAGAATATATATATATATTCAACCTGTAGAATATATATATATATATGTTCAACCTGTAGAATATATATATATATTCAACCTGTAGAATATATATATATATATGTTCAACCTGTAGAATATATATATATATTCAACCTGTAGAATATATATATATATATATATATATATATATATATATTCAACCTGTAGAATATATATATATATATATATATATATATATATTCAACCTGTAGAATATATATATATATTCAACCTGTAGAATATATATATATATTCAACCTGTAGAATATATATATATATTCAACCTGTAGAATATATATATATATTCAACCTGTAGAATATATATATATATATATATATATATATTCAACCTGTAGAATATATATATATATATATATATTCAACCTGTAGAATATATATATTCCACCTGTAGAATACCCGTAGCAATTCGGGTATTACAGGTGGTGGACCAAGTCGCCCACTGTTGTTGGGCGCCACTATTTAAGTCGATTACAGATCAAGCCTTCAAAATGCACGCTTGATTTTATATAATCCATGTTGATATTACATATTATCAATTGAAATGTAATCAAAAGTTTATCATTTAAAATCCAAATCTTATTGTCTGATGAGATTTATTGAAACAGCCTGTCCATATATTATGTTCTCGATTGACATATAGAGTTGCTCATGGTTAAATGAAACGTTTTACTAATGAAGCGATAGTGTAGAAGGATTAGTTAGTTTTTTTTTCGTGTTGTGTCAGTTAATACTTTTTTTACTTGTGTTATAAAGTATAACAGAGTACATAAATTGAGTATTGATTGAAAACGATACAGAAATGTTCGACGGCAATAATAGCGAAATATAGCTAACTAATAATAATTTCTCTGAAACTCGTAAATAATACTGTTGTCACATATCTTAGTTAAAATTACTGATTGACTCTATATCACCAGGAAAAATGAATTTTACTTGATTTATAGATCAACAGTATCAGTGCTGCGATTCCTAACAAAAACTGTCGTAATTTTCTTTTTTCTGTAAATACAGGATGTCCAAAAACTCACTGAAGGCTTTGAACTTTAATAGATTCTTTATTTTGATATCTTTCTGTAATTTTAACACAATCTCACTAAGATATTAGGAAATTTAAGATGTAATGCAAATATCAAACAATCTTTATTTCCTGATGTTTTCTTCTAATTATTGCAATGTTTGGAGTTTAATGTTTCCAGGTCTGCCAGCTTGTGGAACGAAATATGGAAGTTAAATCGCAATCCAGATTTCAACAATCTGTCATGAATAAGGTCTTGGAAAGAATGCAAATATGCGAAGCTAAAATGAGCAACATTTAAAAGACATTTTCATAAACAAAGGTTGTTTGGGTTTTGTATTTATTTTAAATATCCTAGTTGTTGGTCAGATTGTATTAAAATTACAAAAGATATCAAAAATAATGAATCTATTTCAGTTCAAACCATTTCAGTGACTTTTTGGGTGCCCTAGCTTTATATGCTCATTCCCGGAATTAAATATGACGATCCGAAATTTCTTGATTAAACAAAAAACAAATCGATGGTAATTCTATATCGCAAACACAAAATATAGATTCACTAAGCAAAATTCGTGAAAGTTAGGTTCACATTCTGTAGAAGTATAAAACACATACACGCACTTATTTTAGAATTACTAATGGGAAATTAGTTTCGATTTTAATGTAAAATATTGCAGTTTTTATAAACTTACAAAGTATATCAGAATAAATATGTAAATGTTCCCACTAGCTTCGCATTATTTCCATAATTTAATTTTGGTGCCTGGAATTTTTTTATTTAATATATTTTCCCTGACAATGCCAAAACATGAGTACCGTTAGTTATAAATCGCATACACATGCATTCAATAATACGAAAGATATCTATTCCATAAAGTAATAATTGCATGCATGAGCTCTTAAAGCAAGTAAACTTAATAATCGATCAGTAATTGCCAGTTCTGGAAATTTTGACTACGAGATTTCGAAACTGAATATAGAATCTTGAGACTGAAAAAATTATCTCCAGATTAAAATCTATACTTTTGATTTGTAGAATTTTTTTGATTGACTTAAAAATGCCTAGGATTATTTTTAACATGTGTAAATTTTAGATTAGTATTTTTAACATGATTCAAATATTTTAAATATTTGTTTCTAACGTGCAACATTTTACTTTCTATCCCATCTGTGGAAAAAACTGCGAGAAATAAATCTGATCCAGAAGGAAGTTCAAGAACCAGATATTCATTTGGATATTTGCATGACTTTCCTGGTAGCAAAGAAAGTTTTTATTTCACTAAAACAGAGACGCTCTTGTGTCTGAATTGATTATTCTAAATAAAACCAACTGCGAAGAAATGGGAACTCCAGTTGAAAAATGAATTAGGAACAACTGAAGATGATGTTGATCAAACAACTGAAGATGTTGATCAAATGCAAGAAGTTAAAAAAAGGTTTTTACAATTGACAGGATCAGATTGTTACTGAATTGTGAACGGTCTCGGCCAGATTATCGTCGCCAGCGATACTAGAATAGACGGAGAATGAATTACAACATTTTAAATTCTTCAGTCTATTTGATGGCTCCATTTTTTTTTCCTTTTTCTTTCTCGAAGTTATCAAAGATATTACACCATGCCGACTATTCTTTGTTTATTATTTCGCGATAAATCTTGCATTTACTGATTTTATATGTAAAAGATTCCTAATCAAAAATAATGTCAGATCATCATTAGAGATTATTCGCGGATAATAACTAGTGGGGTTCCTTGGAGCATGAATGACAACAAGCTTCTCAAGATTCTCGGTTTTCCCCGCCTCGATAACTTTTTGCATCTATATATTATATACGAGAGCATGTGTGTTATTTTCTTTGTCACGCTTAGATCCGGGTCGTTTAATTGTTATGTATTTCCATTTTTGTCATAAATAATTTCATCAATAATTCTTTATAAGTTTTGATTTCGGTTTCGTTGAAGGAACTCAAGAATTCTGCATAAGTTTTAGTTTCGGTTTTGGCTGAAGGAACTCAAGTTATATATATACATATATATATATATATATATATATATATATATACACACATATATATATGTATATGTGTGTGTGTGTGTATATATATATATATACACATGTATATGTGTGTATATATATATATATATATATATATATATATACAATTTTTTCATAAGTTTTTATTTCAGTTCCGATTCAAGCTAATGCACTCAGGTCATATGGATACAATTTTTTTTTAGTTTTGAAATCGCAACATTGTAATATATAAAAACCGATAGAACATTAACTCTAAAATAATATATAAGAAATCTGCAAGAATTAAAATATCATATTTAAGCGTAATTTACGACCGGACTTTGCTAGGCATTCGTGCTAGCTTAGATAAATACATTTGTAGTTTTGACATTAAAGCTACAATATCAGATCGTCTCCATTTACACTGAACATCTACAGAATGCCAACATCAATATTTTACATATGAATGAGTCCCCTGTGAAATTTCCATAAGTCCTGCTAATAATAATAATTATTATAATAATTAATAATATTACTATTATTATTGTCGTTGTTGTTATTATTATTGTCGTTATTATTATTGTCGTTATTATTTTTATCATTATTATTATTGTCGTTATTACTTTTATTTTTATTATTATTATTATTATTAGTAGTAGTAGTAGTAGTATTGTCGTTGTTATTATCGTCGTCGTTGTACAAAATTTAACCGAAGTATCAATTGCGTTATCGAACTTTAACTACGGTATTTATTATATCCTCTCTATTTAATGCGTAAACTTATTATTACCTGAATTTTCGTATGTATATATATATATATATATATATATATAATGCAATTAACAGGATAAGTTTATTAGGCAATGTAAGCTTCAATCCAATATAAGTATTAATGTTTATATTTATCCCAACCAAATAAATGAAAACTTTGATACGACAATGAGAAGTAGAGCTTGATACCAGATAAATGAAAACTGTAACTAAAATTTATATGTAACTTTTGTTTTTGACAGAATGCCTGCAATAAATAAAGACGGTTAAAAATATTCTTATTCCGCGGAGTTTCAAGGAATGCAAGATTCTTCTCTTCATAGAAAAGAATGAGTTAGTAAATTGTATAAATAGCAGAGCTAAACATTTGCTAGTTTTAGCATTTCATGAAACTGCATTTTATGATGGTGGTCATGGTATGCAAAATAACGTTTATAAAATCTTAGTCAAGTGAATAAAGAAAGAGAAAAAATAAATAAAATCAAACCGGACTGAGCAATTCTAAGGTGTGATCTAGTCTTTTGTAGAACTCAAGAAGTGAGGGAATATGTGTTTTCTGAGCTGCTTATGGAAGTAGTAAGGCTGGAATTTTTACCTCTAATTTGGACTTAATACATTGTGTTTATTCAAATTTCTTTGACGACGCATGTAACCTCATCTCTTAACAGCTTTTTGGAGTATTCATCGCGAGCACATAGCACTTAAATATCACTAAATTCCACCATTATCTTCTGCGACTGTTTAAAATTGTCTAAATTAAATATTCAACTCTTTTATTATTTTTAAACGTTTTTATAAAAGTCAGTCCTAAGACTGCATACCTCCGCCTGACAGCGTAAGAATGGGCAAGCATATTAGCTGCATCTTTCTTCTTCATATTGTACGAAGTATTTACAAAGTTATGCCATTAAAACATATACAACTCAAAACTAGAAGTACATTTTTCATAGTGATTACTGTTCTCGAAGGAAACCATGCATCAAATTTGAAAAACTCGGAACCTGAACTTCTATACACAGTTTGTCTTTGAGCTTTTCAAAGTCAAGAGCAATGGACATGATCTAAAAGCTTGTTTTTAATGGCTACAAAAGAAGCCAAGTAACGAGTCTCTATAATAAACAAAACTTGTCTGTAACCTTGACCTTGACTTAGTTCTAAGTTAAATCATGGCCGATGTTTTGCAACGATTGGTCAAGTGATGCTGATGATGGGTTTAACACAAAGAAATTAACTCGACCGAAAACATAACCTTCTTATGCATATTTTTGCTTGTTTTGTATTTGGTTTTGGATTTTGCTTTTGTTTTTTTTTTTTTGTTTGTTTTTTAAGGAAAAGTCGAGAATCGACGCCAATAAGCTTAAACTTCAGAAATCAAATTTGTCAAAAATGCAAAAAAGATATTCATGCAGAATATTTCATTAAAAATCAGATTTGAGTGAATATTTTTTTAAATGAAAAAATGTAAATCGACTTATATATTTCCTTGGTCGATCGGTCGAAAAAATGATGAATCAGTAGAATGATCAGTCGGTCGGTAGAGCGAAAAGTCGGTAGAATGTGCAATCGATTGAATGATCGATCGGTAGAATGATGGGTTGTTTGGTAAAATAATCGATTGGTAGAATTATTGGTCAGTAAACTAATCGGTTGATCTGTAGTGCTTACGTTTAATCTATTTTGTTTCGGTTGTTACGCTTGTCGATGAAATGTCGTGTTCGTCATTCATTCAGGTTTCAGATTAAAGCACGACTGAAATCACTAAACGCGTATTTTGAATGAACGTAGTTTTGCTGTTTCTTGTCTGAGTTGAGGTTTTATGTATTTTGTTTCTTTCTTGACTTATAAGTTGAGGTCTGTTCTTTGCCGTCTTTTATAAATGACGACGAAAGTCTTCCATGTTTAAATCTAATTGCGGAAACATGTGTCGGTACAGTTTGAAAAGAAACAAAAAATGTCGATTTTTTTTTTGGATAGATTTTTACTTGAAAGAGATGCATAAATAAACAGAACAAAAAAGAAAAGAAACTAAAAGTTTATATAAACGATATCTGTCCTGAATATTTTGACCTCAACCTCTCTATCTCTCTCTCTATCTATCTATCTATATCTTTCTTTCTCTCTCTCTCACTCTCTTTCTTTTAGACTCATTTTATTTCTCTTAATTGTTACATCATCAGTGACATTATGTTTTAACATATCCTTCTCATCTCTCTCACTTTCGTTTCTGATCTTCTTTTTTCTTTTTCTTCTTATTCTCTTTCTCTCTCTATCTCCTTCTTCTCTCTCTTTTTCTTCTTCCCTCTCCTGTCTCTTACTTGAAATAGCTTATGTAGGTGTCCATAGCAGTCGGGGATACAATCAGTCCGTGACTTTGTTGCTATCGCATTGAAGTATGGTCCTTTTAAAATCCTAGGAAACCAACCTCCTCATACGTTGTCTTTTGAGAAGGGTTAGTTGGTTAATAATCGCCTAAGACATCCCTACTTGGGAATGCCGACAGACACTCATGCATTTTCTTTTTGTTTTTTTATCAGTGTTCTTATCCTACGGCGCATTTTCCTAAACCTGACCTTGTGTCTAACCTCCTGAACAGGAGGTAAACATGCTCTTACCCACATACAAACTGTACACTAAATAAAACATGCACAAACATTTACATAATTCTCTCTATTTATCTATCTTTCTTTCATTCACGTAATTGACGAGGCTAATCAATTGAACGTTATTCACACTCAATGCTTATGAGAGTTTAATGTTGCTAATTTTTTAACGATATTCAAACCATCCGTTAATAAAGGAGTTTCATCAATATCATTGTATATATAAACTGAGGTGAGATTTTTGTCTATTCCATTGACAAATATAGAAAATAAGACTACAGTAAAACAACTGTTGCATCTTTCATTTTTGCCATTAATTTTTATTTAATCACATTGATTAATGTATACCCATTAATCCTTATCCTCGAGTGGCCTCCGGGCTTTGATAAGTGGTGATTCCTGTGTAAAAAAATAAAAATAAAAAAGTTGACAGTTCTAACTTTAATTCGAGCTAGTTCTTGGTTTTCGGATAAACATAAAGAAAGGAGTTGAATTCCCGTCGGTTTCTTCGATTACATACTCTTTTCGTTCTTTAAATGAAAAGCTTGTGAGGCTCCAGTATCGCCTATTATAAACGCTTGTGACTTCAAAATAGTTGCAAAAACATCCATTTTTATTTAATTTGAATAAACATAATATTTTTAATTTCCCACACTGACATGCACAAGAGTATCTTTACTGGAGCCGTTTAAAGCATTCGTTTGTAATTCTTTATATTTCTTTTATATTAAAATTTTTAGTAAATATACTTATAGTTATTCTGCGAAAAATATTTATATTTGGAAACAATCTTTGTTAGAAAAGAAATATTTGTGAGATGTTTTTTCTTCCATCAAGTTTAGTATTTTTCTTCATTAATGTTACACTTCATAACGTACTATCAAACTCGATCGCTGGAAAAACAAATGCGGCGTTGTCTTTTTTGCACAATATGATTGCTATTGTCTCCGCTATTTTCTTAAAAATAAACTTACAAAACACATTTTTTGCGCTTATTGGAATGATCGTTTTTGCAATACAATTTTTCTAATTTTTTAGAAAAATTATTGCGTATTTTTTACTTTTTAAACAGATCAAGTTAGATATATTTGTCTGGATTTCTATTTTTCGGGTGTTATTAGAATTCTTACTGATATCATACATGATATAGGTAAGTAAAACAATATTCATAGAAATGCTTTAAATTTTGGTGGTTAGCGCATAAATAGAAAACTATAAATTATACAAAATATTTGTATTTTAGTTGATAATAATGCAAAATTCCTAGGTTAAAAGGATATTCGAAATGAAGAGCAGTCTCGATAAAGGAAGAAAAACGAGGTTAATCGAACAAAATTAATTGGTCAGATATAGGGATGTACATAAAATAGTCCAGTAGAAATTATAATGATCCAAATGGTTGAGCGATAAATATGAATAAATTCTAAAATTGGAGGTGGCATCCTAAAATTGTGCTACAAGACTTTTCCATTAAGTGAAAGAGCTGTTATTGACCTCCTGAGAAGAAAAATAAACCTCGCTTCCTTTGGCCGCCGATAATAAAAGGAAATGAAAAATGCTAAAGATTAAAAGTAGAAAAAATAATGCGATAAGGGTAGGCCAGATGTTCTATTTTGGGAACAAATGCAAATTAAATGTTAAGCTAAACATGTCAACGTCATATCTAATTGGAACCTGACAAAAGGAAAGAGGAGAATTTGATTGTGTAGACTGATAGATGAAAATATGTGGGCGGAAAAGGACTATATATCATATAAAGATTTCTAGAGTAATTGAATACATGTATACAATAGCGCATATCGGTATATGCATACATAAATAGCCATACAAATATCGGCATAAGCCTGAACACACACACACACACACACATATATATATATATATATATATATATATATATATATGGCGATTAAGCTATACTGAATATTCCGCGTTTCATCCACTCTAGGACACTTCAGGCTTAGTTTATGTGAGTAAATTAAGTAGTTTTATATTATATATATATATATATATATATATATATATATTCCTTTAATCTTCTCTCCAAAAGGGGGGAAAAGGGAACCAGAGAGGAATGAAAGAGAAATGGGGAGCCAGCTGACCGGTTTCGACCCTCGCTTCTCAAATCTGTATCGAGGGAATTTTTAAAACAAAGAATGAAAAAGCGATTTAAATTGCGTTTTATTCAATTTACGGGGAGCAAAAAAAATGGGAAAACGATTAAAATAAAACAGCGTTATGGTCGAATACCCTAGAGATTGATCACGTTAAAACACAGGAGGAATTCCCTTTGCTTGCAAAGGGAAGGTTTTCTAAGTCGAACGTGAACAGTCTCCAAGATCTTAAGGTGATATAGTGAATGAGCACGACTCAGAATATAAAAAAAATCCGTGCTAAAGTTCGTTGCACAAGACGGGTTTTTAAGTTTTACTTAAAAACCCGTCTTGTGCAGCGAACTTTAGCACAGATTTTTTTTATATTCTGAGTCGTGCTCATTCACTATATCACCTTGGAGACTATTCACGTTCATGAAAATGAATGATCTAGCTTGAATGGCTTTGAGACTGACTGGTTGTACAGTGGGTGATCATTTTACATTAAATTAATACAGAAAAGTGATCCTCCACTTTATATCACAATAAGTACAGCATATAGTAAGAACAGATACTACACTTTGATCTTGGCCAAAAGGCCATGAAAAGGGTATTCATTTGCTCCCACACCGAGCAAATTAGGCACAAGGCCGATTTTTAATGTAAGGAGTGAAGGGGAAATGGGGACCAACTCCCCGGGGAGTAAAGGAGCTGGATAGTGACAATTGGTATAAAGGGTTGCCCCTACATTGACCAAGATCTTATATTAGAGGTTGCCCCCACATATGGTCTTTGCTTGCAGTATCTGCCGGAACAGATGGTATTTATTTGCTCCCCCACTGAGCAAATTAGGCACAAGGCCGATTTTTAATGTGAGGAGTGAAGGGAGGGGGAAGGGGAAAAGGGGACCAGCTCACGAGAGGTGGGAAATGGGAGCTGGTTAATGGTCAGGCATGTGGGGTTGCCCCCACATCTGGTCTTTGCTAGTCAGAGCTAGTCATAGCTTGCAGCATCTGCCGGAACAGATGGTATTTATTTGCTCCCCCACTGAGCAAATTAGGCACAAGGCCGATTTTTAAAGTGAGGAGTGAAGGGGAAATGGGGACCAACTCCCCGGGGAGTAGGGGAGCTGGATAGTGACAATTGGTATGAAGGGTTGCCCCTACATTGACCAAGGTCTTATATGTGGAGTTGCCCCCACATATGGTCTTTGCTTGCAGTATCTGCCGGAACAGATACTACACTTTGATCTTAGCCAAAAGGCCAAGAAAAGCTTAAAAAAACTAAGAACAGATCTATTAACAGACTTTTGATCTTAACCAAAAAGGCCAAGCACAAAACTGTTACGGACAGACCGACCGACCGACGGAGTTACTTATAGAGTCGCTTGCACGTGACTAAAAACCAGATCACTGCTCAACATACAACAGGCTCCATTTCACACCTGACTCAGTTCAAACCCTTGTAAAACAGAAACCACAATTAGTTCAGAGCTGCAATTTGCCACATAACCCGTAGAGATATAAATCATTGCACATGCAAAATTTCAGCTAGATTAGAAAACTGGAAGTGGGTCAGGGGCATTACTTATTGCACGCCCCTTGTAGCAAAATTACGAATGATTCATTTCGGTATGTCTTTCCAGGTGGTCGACTAGTTGTCCTTGGCATGGAGAAAGAGACGTGCGACAATATTGAGCATAAATATTTATGAGAAAAAACATTTACAGAAAGATGTTTCGGTAGTAAAGAAAGTAAAAAATAACTTGCTCTTCGTGACGGGACAGTGGCGAGTGTCCAGTGGCAAGCGGCCAACCAGTGGAATATCCGGTTCGAAAAGCGGAAATGCATTTATATTGCCGTGAAAGGGGAGGGCGGTATGGCGCCTTTCAAAACTTAACAAAAGAGCGTTTGTTTGTCATTATGAATTGAGATGTCCAGTAATAAAAAGAGCTGATGATTTTAGTTTAGTCGGTTGGGTTAGGGTGGGGGAGGACAATGAGGAAACACAATAGAAAAATCTATAAAGAAAAAAAAGGCAAAAAAACAGCGGAAAGGAGGAGAAAAAGGAAGAAAAGAGAGAGTGAAGAAGAACGCAATATAATACTACCGATTAACTCGACAAGCAGCAAAATCTCACCTTTTCACTTTGAAAGTTTCTAGAATGCCGGAAAGCCTTCTACCCTAATCTCAGACTGCTAGACTTTGAGAATTCCTTCTCTTTTTCCGGCTTCCCTGACTGAACTAACCTGCTGAAGTTCATACAGACGCTGCTCAACTCTCCACAGACCCCTGTTAGACACGATCCAAAATATTAGCTCCTTACGTTCAAAATGGCAATGTGCTCTGTTTGTGGGTCAAAAAGAATAAAACAGGAAATAATTGAATAATTTTCAGAAAAAAATGTCGTAAAGAATGTGTGTGGGGGTCACGAATAGGCTCCATTATAGTTGACTATTTTAAAAAAAACTGATTACATATAATGATAGAAGATGTATCGAGGATCAGGAATGGGTATGTTTGATATGGCAGAACGGTGGTTCATAAAAATTGTGGGGTCTGCGTTCGCACCTGGCCCCCAAAGTATGGAAATAAAAAATGAAAAAAAAACGTTTACAAGGGTTTTTGATATAGATGTACATAAGAATACTTTGATAAGTATGTTTCAACTTAAATAGGAATGATATAATAAAACTGTGGGGTCTGCATTGGAGCCTGTACTCCATGGAAATATGACACAAACTTTAACAAAGACTTTTCATATCTATTTGCGTAAGTATACTTTGATAATTATGTTTCAGTTTGAAGAAATATGGTATAATAAAATTATTGGGTGTTCATTCGCGCCTGACCTCCATAGAATGTAAATATGTCAAAGTTTAACAAGGTTTTTTAAAAGGGGTGAGGGTCCATAATAATACCTTAACTTTAATCTTAATTCACGTTAGCTTTTATTTATTTTTTTAGTTGAATCATATTGTGTCGAATAAATTCACCTGATAAATGCACGTTCTTATTAAAGTGAAAGCCCAAAAAAAGAGTCGGGACTTTAGACAATTCTCGACACAAATTTGGCATAACTCTGTTTTTTCCTTCTCCACTTGAACGTGGCACTCTTTCGAAAATAGATAAATAATAAAAAAAATAAGAACGTTACTTATTATCGTGTCAAAAGAAGGAAAACATCCTGCTCACGTGATTACTTGTCTTTTTAAAAACATTTACATAACCTTTTTATTTTTATTTATATATCTGTTTAATCTTTTTTGTCAGTGTACTAGAAGGAATTGATTACAACTCTTTTTGCGTGTTCTTTACATCACAATAGTACAACCCTGAATCCGACGGCGCAATACTACATCGTTCAATACTGTAAAACTGAAACGAACCTGTTCTGCTTGGAAAGGGCGCCATTTTCTCATTCATATTTATATCGATTATGTGCTTTAAAACACTAAAGTAATTACGTGTTTACTTTTTTAATATCCCATTTTGCTGTTTCGGATTATTTTACTACGGTAAGTAAAGCTTCATTATTTTTCAAAACTGTTTTTGTTTCTTTGTTTTTCGATATTTCGTCGATATTATTTAGTAAGAGTGTTTAGCAGAAAAGCCAACAAAATAAATATACAAGAAATAAATGTTACCATAGTCAATAAAAGTTCAGTTCATGTTTTTTTAAATAGTTTTTAATGCTCTTTACTTGAAATAATTTCAGAGAACCGAAATTAAAACGAAATTTGAGGCGATAACTACTTAAATTAACTTTTATATAAATTACACATGCCATAATCGAATAATCCTCAAGCAAAAAATAACGGAAGACATTAAAATATGTTTATAAATATTCCTTACGTTGACGGAACTCTCTTAAATTGTTAACACAGAATGCTCAGGTGCCCCTCCTTCACATTGAAAACGGGACTCTCCATTTCAAAGTCGTTGCCATTTTGATTTTTTTTAAACCGGTTGGTGAATTAAAAACAAGAAAAAAAGTTTTTACAAACTACTTAAAAATACAAACCAATGAACTTTTCTACCATAAAAGTAACTTTTATTGACTATGGTAACATTTATTTTTTGTATATTTATATTATCATATATATAACATTCTCTCTTTATAAGGAAACCTCATTTTGTTGATCACTTTTGATTACGAATAGAAACAAAGTTGATATAAAAAAATATATTTTAGCAAAAATTATCTTTACTTTCATATTTTGCTTAGGGTAAAATTTTTGAGTATCAAAACCTATCTCTTTACAACCCCCTCCTTTTCATAACCTATCATACTTTCATCAATCACAGTCCATTTTCTGTGGGCTGTTTTTAAACCCAGTCAACGACGGGTACTTCTGCTAATATAGATAAATATGTGTATATATGTATGTATGTGTGTATTTATTTATATGTATATATGTGTGTATTTATTTATATGTATATATGTGTGTATTTATTTATATGTATATATGTGTGTATTTATTTATATGTATATATGTGTGTATTTATTTATATGTATATATGTGTGTATTTATGTATATATGTGTGTATTTATGTATATATGTGTGTATTTATGTATATATGTGTGTATTTATGTATATATGTGTGTATTTATGTATATGTATATATGTGTGTATTTATGTATATGTGTGTATTTATGTATATGTATATATGTGTGTATTTATGTATATGCATATATGTGTGTATAGGTGTGTATTTATGTATGTGTGTATTTATGTGTATAGGTGTATATTTATATAGGTGTGTATTTATGTATGTGTGTATTTATGTGTATAGGTGTATATTTATATAGGTGTGTATTTATGTATGTGTGTATTTATGTGTAGAGGTGTGTATTTATGTGTAGAGGTGTGTATTTATGTGTATATGTGTGTATTTATGTATGTGTGTATTTATGTATACGTATATGTGTGTTTTTATGTATATATATATATGTGTGTCAGGTCATGTATATGTGTGTATTTATATATATATATATATATATGTGTGTGTGTATTTATATATATATATATATATGTGTGTGTGTGTGTGTGTGTGTCAGGTCATGTATATGTGAGTATTTATGTATATGTGTATACACGTATGTATGTATATATGTGTATGTCAGGGCATGTCATATGCAACTGGTACCATGTAACCCAGTGCTGCCTGCTTTATGGTCGGGTCACTGGCGACTAAACTGGTACCCCCACCGGACTTGTTTGTGAGGATGGTGGCTAGTCTCCCTGAAGGATTAAAAACCAGACCATCCAAAGGGCGAATAAGTCCTTTTTTCGGAGTCAACGGCCAACTAGCACCGTGTGTGTGTGTATGTATGTGTGTGTTGGGGTGGAGAGGACTTGCAAGCTGTGGTGAACGCAATCTTTCTAGGAGAAGCACATCTCTGACTTCAAAAACAATAAAGCGGGTGACCAGTACCCGCATAACGCTGGTCTGCGGTTTAACTTGTTGCTGGCTATCTTACTCTTGCTTATTGCTGGATCTCAACATTTTGAACCAAGAGAGAGGAAGAGACTTAGCAATCGTACACAGCTAGAGACTCTGTAACATCATCTGGCTAAATTCTAGTACACATAATATATATCTATAATATATATAATATATATATAATACATATATATATATGTGTATATAGTATACAATATATATAATATATGGATATAATATATATATAATATATATAATATATATAATATATAATATAATATAATATATATATAATATATATAATATATAATATAATATAATATATATATATAATATATACAATATATGTAATATATATAATATATATAATATACATATAATAAATATATATATATAATATATATAATATATATAATATATATAATATAGATAATATATATATAATATAGATAATATATATATAATATAGATAATATATATATAATATAGATAATATATATATAAAATATAGATAATATATATAATATATATAATATATATAATATATATAATATATATATATAATATATATAAAATATATATAATATATATATTAAATATATACAATATATATATATTATATATAAAAAATATGTATATATATTATATATATACAATATATATATATTATATATATACAATATATATATATTATGTATATTATATATATAATATATATATAATATATATACAACATATATATAATATATAGAATGTATAGAATATATATAATATATATAATATATATATAATATATAATACATATATTATACAATATATATATATATATACAATATATATATTATATATGATATATAATACATATATTATATATATATACAAAATATATATATAATATATATTATATATACAATATATATATACAATATATATATTATATATATACAATATATATATATGTACAATATATATATTATATATATATTATATATATACAATATATATATATGTACAATATATATATTATATATATATAATATATATATACAATATATATATAATATATATATAATATATATATATACAATATATATATTATATATATACAATATATATATTATATATATACAATATATATATTATATATATACAATATATATATTATATATATACAATATATATATTATATATATACAATATATATATTATATATATACAATATATATATTATATATATACAATATATATATTATATATATACAATATATATATTATATATATACAATATATATATTATATATATACAATATATATATTATATATATACAATATATATATTATATATATACAATATATATATTATATATATACAATATATATATTATATACATATTATATATTTACAATATATATATAATATACATATTATATATTTACAATATATATATAATATACATATTATATATATACAATATATATATAATATATATACAATATATATATATAATATATATACAATATATATATAATATATATATTATATATATATAATATATATATTATATATATAATACTTATATTATATATATATAATATATATATTATATATATAATATATATATTATATATATACAATATATATATAATATATATATTATATATATACAATATATATATAATATATATATTATATATATACAATATATATATAATATAAATATTATATATATACAATATATATATAATATATATATTATATATATACAATATATATACAATATATATATTATATATATACAATATATATATATAATATATATATTATATATATACAATATATATATATAATATATATATTATATATATACAATATATGTATATAATATATATATTATATATATACAATATATGTATATAATATATATATTATATATATACAATATATGTATATAATATATATATTATATATATACAATATATGTATATAATATATATATTATATATATGCAATATATGTATATAATATATATATTATATATATGCAATATATGTATATAATATATATATTATATATATGCAATATATGTATATAATATATATATTATATATATGCAATATATGTATATAATATATATATTATATATATGCAATATATGTATATAATATATATATTATATATATGCAATATATGTATATAATATATATATTATATATATGCAATATATGTATATAATATATATATTATATATATGCAATATATGTATATAATATATATATTATATATATGCAATATATGTATATAATATATATATTATATATATGCAATATATGTATATAATATATATATTATATATATGCAATATATGTATATAATATATATATTATATATATGCAATATATGTATATAATATATATATTATATATATGCAATATATGTATATAATATATATATTATATATATGCAATATATGTATATAATATATATATTATATATATGCAATATATGTATATAATATATATATTATATATATGCAATATATGTATATAATATATATATTATATATATGCAATATATGTATATAATATATATATTATATATATGCAATATATGTATATAATATATATATTATATATATGCAATATATGTATATAATATATATATTATATATATGCAATATATGTATATAATATATATATTATATGTATATAATATATATATTATATGTATATAATATATATATTATATGTATATAATATATATATTATATGTATATAATATATATATTATATGTATATAATATATATATTATATGTATATAATATATATATTATATGTATATAATATATATATTATATGTATATAATATATATATTATATGTATATAATATATATATTATATATATGCAATATATGTATATAATATATATATTATATATATGCAATATATGTATATAATATATATATTATATATATGCAATATATGTATATAATATATATATTATATATATGCAATATATGTATATAATATATATATTATATATATGCAATATATGTATATAATATATATATTATATATATGCAATATATGTATATAATATATATATTATATATATGCAATATATGTATATAATATATATATTATATATATGCAATATATGTATATAATATATATATTATATATATGCAATATATGTATATAATATATATATTATATATATGCAATATATGTATATAATATATATATTATATATATGCAATATATGTATATAATATATATATTATATATATGCAATATATGTATATAATATATATATTATATATATGCAATATATGTATATAATATATATATTATATATATGCAATATATGTATATAATATATATATTATATATATGCAATATATGTATATAATATATATATTATATATATGCAATATATGTATATAATATATATATTATATATATGCAATATATGTATATAATATATATATTATATATATGCAATATATGTATATAATATATATATTATATATATGCAATATATGTATATAATATATATATTATATATATGCAATATATGTATATAATATATATATTATATATATGCAATATATGTATATAATATATATATTATATATATGCAATAT
>NC_136503.1:85532342-85537342 GCF_053919585.1 Euprymna scolopes | reverse complement strand
CATATATATATTGTTTACATATATATTATGTATATGTATTATATATATATTATATATATTATATATATATATATAATATATTATATACATATATATATTGTTTACATATATATTATGTATATGTATTATATATATATTATATATATTATATATATATAATATATTATATACCTATATATATTGTTTACATATGTATTATGTATATGTATTATATATATATTATATATATTATATATATAATATATTATATGCATATATATATTGTTTACATATATATTATGTATATGTATTATATATATATTATATATATTATATATATAATATATTATATACATATATATATATTGTTTACATATATATTATGTATATGTATTATATATATATTATATATATTATATATATATAATATATTATATGCATATATATATTGTTTACATATATATTATGCATATGTATTATATATATATTATATATATATTATATATAATATATTATATACATATATATATTGTTTACTTATATATTATGTATATGTATTTTATATATATTATATATATTATATATATAATATATTATATACATATATATATTTACTTATATATTATGTATATGTATTATATATATTATATATATAATATATTATATACATATATATATTGTTTACTTATATATTATGTATATGTATTATATATATATTATATATATTATATATATAATATATTATATACATATATATATTTTTTACATATATATTATATATATGTATTATATATATATTATATGTATTATATATATTATATATATAATATATTATATACATATATATATTATTTACATATTATGTATATGTATTATATATATATTATATATATTATATATAATATATTATATACATTTATATATTATTTACATATATATTATGTATATGTATTATATATATATTATATATATTATATACATTTATATATTATTTACATATTATGTATATGTAGTGTATATATTATATATATAATATATTATATACATATATATATTATTTACATATATATTATGTATATGTATTATATATATATATTATATATATTATATATATAATATATTATATACATGTATATATTATTTACATATATATTATGTATATGTATTATATATATATTATATATATTATATATATAATATATTATATACATGTATATATTATTTACATATGTATATTATTTATATGTATTTTATATATATTATATATAATATATATATATATATATAATATATTTTATACATATATATATATATTGTTTACATATATATTATGTATATGTATTATACATATATTATATATATAATATATTATATACATATATTATATATATTATTTACATGTATATATTATATACATATATTATATATATATTATATATATTATACATATATATTCTATGTAGTAGAGGTTCAGTTGAGGTGTATGCTGAGCAAAAAAAAAAAGAAAAAAAAGAAACGTTTACTTTTTTAAACTTGACCCCTATTATTACCCCTTGAAATTTATTTCTTGTTTTGGGCTCAAATCATGTTATTAAGTTAGATCGATGTCCAACGAACCTATATCTAATATTTCAAGCGTTTAGATCCAAAATTGTCGGAGGAGTTTGGTAGAGTTCTCAAAGGTCAAATCGTGTAACTTTGACCCTTTTACAGCCAAATTTCTAGCCAAAACCCGATCACATAGATTTTCCCAAATCTCAGTACTCTGTATATCAAATTGTGAATCTGTAGACTAAAAATTGACAGTTATTGCGTAGGGAAATATACAGACACACAGACAGACACAGACACACACACATACGGACACGTTCACTTTTATAGATATATATATTAAAATGTTTGCATATGTATGGTAATATCTTTCTATATAATAGGCTTCCTTAACTACCATAAAGAAAAGTTGCTAGAGACCATAGAGGTCCAATTTTCTTTTACTTGACACTAATTTTTACCCCTTAAAATTTTTTGTTTATGGCTCAAATCAAATTAAAATGTCTGATCCATATCCAAGTAACCTACATTTAAAATTCCAAGTGTTTGGACACAAAACTGGCGGAGGAGTTTGGTAGAATCTGCAAATATCAATTTTTTCAACTTTGGCAGCTAAATTTCGTCGCCAAAACAGATTGAAAAGCTTACTGCATGTCTGAATACCCTTTGTGTAAAATTTAAAATGTTTAGACCCAAAATTGGCTTAATAGTTTGCTAGAGATCGCAAAGGTCAAATAATTTGAACTTTGACCCCTTGGCAGCAAACTTTTCGGCCAAAACCCAATTAAAAAGCTTTCCCTATTACTGAATACACTTTATGTAAAATTTCAAATGTTCAGACCAAAAATTGGCTGAGTAATTTCGTAAATACAGCAGAGGTCAATTTTTTAAAAACTTTGTACCCAATTACGACACATTAGAATGTTTTGTTTTGGGCTCTAATCGAATTATAAAGTTAGATCCATGGCCAAGTAATCTATATCTAAAATTTTAAATGTTACGTCCAAAATTGGCAGAGGAGTTTGGTAGAGCTCTCGAAGGTCATATCGTTGAAGTTTCACACTTTAACAGCAAAATTTCTGGTCGAAACCCGATTTAAAAGATTTCCCCAAATCTAAATTTCCCGTATGTCAGATTTCGAGTCTGTAGACCGAAAATATACACTTATTCGGTAGGGAAATGTACACAGATATTTCACTTTTATAGATATACTAGCATGAGTGCCCGGCGTTGCTCGGGTATTTGGAGGTGTATGTTGAGCCAAAAAAAAAAAAAGCGGTCAATTTTTTAAACTTTGACCCCTATTATAACCCCTTAACATTAATTGTTTTGTGCTCAAATCAAGTTATTAAGTTAGATCCATGTCCAAGAAACCTATATCTAAAATTTCAATTGTTTATACTAAAAATTGACGGAGGAGTATGGTAGAGTTCTCAAAGGTTGACTCGTTGAACTTTGACCCATTAATAGCCAAAAACGGATTACTAAGATTTTCCCAAATTTCAGTACCCAGTATATCAAATTTCGAGTCTGTAGACTGAAAATTAAGTTATTGCGTAGGAAAATGTACACACACAGACACACCGACACATAGACGCGTTCACTTTTATAGATATATGGATAGATAGATTTGATTCAATATATAGTAAGGATTTAAAAAGTTTTTTTTTTAATTACTCGTGCACCACCACCACCGAGAATTGAAACCAAACGTTAGCTTAAGATTTACTTTTTCTTTTGACGTTAATGCCTGAGCTAGGAATACATATTTTCTCCAAGGCTTAAAATTAAAACATGAACCAATAGCTATTGCGTTACTCATGCATATTCATGTCGTTGTTCGAGCTTCACCTGGCAAATTCCATTTTTTTTTTTTTTAATTTTCACATTTTTGCATCGATTTTTCCTGATTAACACCTAAATATAAAGTTTTGCATGGGTTCGAATACCCTATATATTAAGTTTCATGTCTGTAAACCAAAAACTGACAGTTAAGTTTTGTAGGCAAAATTGGCTAAACAAATATATATACGCACACACACACACACACACACACACACACATATATATATATATATATATATATATATATATATATATATATATATATATATATATATACTAGCATGGGTGCCCGGGTGTTTGGAGGTGTGTTGAGCAAAAAAAAAAAAAAGTGATAGTAGGAAGGCAGGCTCGAACCCGTACCGCGAAAGAGGCAAAGAACGAGAAAAAAAACATGACGTCTTTGTTGTTACGACCACCGCGAAACCGGAAGTGACGTAGGTTTAAATTAAGGCTAAACAATCGAAAAGAGGGAATGACTTTTGAAAATATCTGTGAAAAAAGCGACCACTCCTTGTAGGAAAGTGTCCAGTTCAGGGTGAAGAAATTAATGTTTTTATCCAATTTTTCCGTATTTGTTGTTTGAAGGGTCAAGCTTCAAAACGATACTGATCTTGTGAAAATCTGTCGCCTCTGTCGAAAGTTTTAGGCAGACATGCAAACATACATACATACATTTATATATTGGTAGCTCAAATTTTCGATCCAAATCGATTAAAAAGCTTACCCTATCTCTGAATACCCTTTATATAAAATTTCAAATGTTTAGACCAAAAATTGTCTGAGTAATTTTTTAGAGACCGCAGAGGTCAACTTTTATTTTTAACTTTGACCCCTATTATGACCCCTTAACATTTATTGTTTTGGGCTCAAATCATGTTATTAAGTTAGATCCATGTCCAAGGAACCTATACCTAAAATTTCAATTGTTTATACCCAAAATTGTCGGAGGAGTTTGGTAGAGTTCTCAAAGGTCAAATAAATCGTTGAACGTTGACCCCTTAACAGATAAATTTCTGGCCAAAAACGGATTACAAAGATTTTCTCAAATCTCAGTAGTTTGTATAGCAAATTTCGCGTCTGTAGACAGAAAATTGACAGTTATTGCGTTGGAAAATGTACACAGACAGACAGACACACAGATACACAGACACGTTCACTTTTACAGATATATAGATATGAACTGTAAGGTCATGAAATGCATGAGTTCAGTAATCATAATGTGCAAACAAGAAGCATTACTTTTGGACCCCCTTCGTATGTTACACGATTATAAGGATAATTAGTGATACTTTACACGTTTTCACTATTGCTGTGTTGTTGCTTTCTTCGGTTCTCTATTTAGTCTCCGTCATTTTTATTACGTTCCACTTTTCCTTCAGTTGCTTTTTTCACCCATTTTCTTTTTTGTTTCTGCATTCTGCTCTTTATTTTCCTTATACCTACCCTTTTTTTTCTTTTATTTTGCCTTTATCTTATTTTCCTTTTTTTCTTCATCTTTTCCTATGTCTTTTCTTTTTTTTTCTATTCCGCCTTCTTCGCTGCCTACTTTTTTTTGTTTGTTTTTGCATTTTCTCTCTGTTTTTCATCTACTTCACCATATTTGTCTTCGCCTTCTCTTGTCTTGT
>NC_136503.1:85500134-85527634 GCF_053919585.1 Euprymna scolopes | reverse complement strand
TGTAAACCAAAAACTGACAGTTAAGTTTTGTAGGCAAAATTGGCTAAACAAATATATATACGCACACACACACACACACACATATATATATATATATATATATATATATATATATATATATATATATATATATATACTAGCATGGGTGTTTGGAGGTGTGTTGAGCAAAAAAAAAAAAGTGATAGTAGGAAGGCAGGCTCGAACCCGTACCGCGAAAGAGGAAAAGAACGAGAAAAAAAACATGACGTCTTTGTTGTTACGACCACCGCGCAACCGGAAGTGACGTAGGTTTAAATTAAGGCTAAACAATCGAAAAGAGGGAATGACTTTTGAAAATATCTGTGAAAAAAAGCGACCACTTCTTGTAGGAAAGTGTCCAGTTCAGGGTGAAGAAATTAATGTTTTTATCCAATTTTTCCGTATTTGTTGTTTGAAGGGTCAAGCTTCAAAACGATACTGATCTTGTGAAAATCTGTCGCCTCTGTCGAAAGTTTTAGGCAGACATGCAAACATACATACATACATTTATATATTGGTAGCTCAAATTTTCGACCCAAAACCGATTAAAAAGCTTGCCCTATCTCTGAATACCCTTTATATAAAATTTCAAATGTTTAGACCAGAAATTGTCTGAGTAATTTTTAGAGACCGCAGAGGTCAACTTTTATTTTTAACTTTGACCCCTATTATGACCCTTTAACATTTATTGTTTTGGGCTCAAATCATGTTATTAAGTTAGATCCATGTCCAAGGAACCTATATCTAAAATTTCAATTGTTTATACCCAAAATTGTCGGAGGAGTTTGGTAGAGTTCTCAAAGGTCAAATAAATGGTTGAACGTTGACCCCTTAACAGATAAATTTCTGGCCAAAAACGGATTACAAAGATTTTCTCAAATCTCAGTAGTCTGTATAGCAAATTTCGCGTCTGTAGACAGAAAATTGACAGTTATTGCGTTGGAAAATGTACACAGACAGACAGACACACAGATACATAGACACACAGATACACAAACACGTTCACTTTTACAGATATATAGATATGAACTGTAAGGTCATGAAATGCATAAGTTCAGTAATCATAATGTGCAAACAAGAAGCATTACTTTTGGACCCCCTTCGTATGTTACACGATTATAAGGATAATTAGTGATACTTTACACGTTTTCACTATTGCTGTGTTGTTGCTTTCTTCGATTCTCTATTTAGTCTCCGTCATTTTTATTACGTTCCACTTTTCCTTCAGTTGCTTTTTTCACCCATTTTCTTTTTTTGTTTCTGCATTCTGCTCTTTATTTTCCTTATACCTACCCTTTTTTCTTTTATTTTGCCTTTATCTTATTTTCCTTTTTTTCTTCATCTTTTCCTATGTCTTTTCTTTTTTTTTTTTCTATTCCGCCTTCTTCGCTGCCTACTTTTTTTGTTTGTTTTTGCATTTTCTCTCTGTTTTTCATCTACTTCACCATATTTGTCTTCGCCTTCTCTTGTCTTGTCTTGTCTTTCTTCTGCTTTTCCCAGCCGTCAGCTTCTTATTTGTCATCTTCTCCCTCTTCATGTTCTTATCTTTCTTCTTTTTCTTTTTGTCCTTCTTGTCAATTTGGTTTCCCCACTTCATTCGTGCAGTTGATGAATTGTTTCGATCAGTTCGATGTTAATGAAAGCTCCGTGAACGCCGAGCGGACGTCACAAGAATCGCTCGTTATCAATATCGAAATAATTATGATCCATCCTTTTCTACCCTCCTCCTTCTTCACCCTATCATGCGCAAACCCACACACGCATACATGAGTTCTAACTCATTCTCACGTTCAATCTATATTTCTCACACGTGTGCAACAACTGACATTTCACACTGAAAACAAAATTCTCTTTTTTTTCACACTGATTTCCATGATGGACGATCTAGCTTGTGGATATCATTTTTTGCAGGGTTTTTTTTTTGTCTTTTTTAAATTTCTTTTTCTTCTTTTCTCATGCTTTCTCATATGTTTTCGCAACATTACTTTGAAATGGACAACTAATGAGTAATTTTCAGAAAGTAATCTCATCACCCACAAGGATAACAAAAGAAAACCTAAACGTTAGGACAGATATCAGTAATATGGCTTCATTAAACCAATGCTATTTCAAACTATAAAACAAAACAGAAAAATTGATTGTCTTTAACAAGTGATATCAAGTCCTGTCCTATAGGCAATAAGCTTTACATCCATTGCACCCAAATGATCCACTGAAATTAATCCAACCTGTTTATCATGGAATAAATTATTACTTGTTTCAACTGTTAGTTCACTAGAAATAAAACAATTCGTCTTTATCTGAAAAAAAAAAAACTACTTCAATTATTCTGTGTGCTTGTAAAACACCCAAGTTGGAAAATGCCACCTTTCTCTTTGAATACTAGATGAAAAAGGACCAATAAATATTTTAGGTGCCACAGACATGTTCCAGTCTGGGTCCAAGGAGGGTCATTCAGAGTTCACGGTTGGCCTAATTCTAAATTTATTACAATTGTTACCTATCAGAGATCTTATGTTTAAACAATAGTCTACAACAAATTTAGTGTAGCTTCATACTTAGTGTTTCAAACTATTGAAAAATACATTTTATTATAAATTTCTTCTAAATTAAAAAAGGTTTTAGTTCAATGAAAATAACTTCTTGAAAAAGTATTAAAAAATGTTTAATGCTATCTACAAAAACTCTATAAGTGTTTTTGTAAAGAAGTGAGTCAATGTTTATCACTTGTTAATGACAATCTGTCTGTACCATACAAAAATGCAATATTTGCAAAATATATTTAAATTATATTCTTTTTAAATTAACAAAGACTATTTTATTAAATAGTTTAAGAAATTACTTAACACAATATGAACATTTGATGAATTTTGAAGCATTAGGATGATTGTCTTTATCAATCTTTCACTGAATTACTGCGTGTACATAGAAAATAAAAGATAAACTTCACAGGGCCATATCTTCTAAAGTAGGCTAGAAACCCTCACAATTTTTTGAGAACTTAAGCAGTCATAGTAGATGCTATAAAAAAATATTATGAAAATTGAAGAGGACATATTTTCTCTCGACTGACCGTAAGCTACATAGTAAACAAATTGATGATTTGGGGGACATGCTTTTGGGTGAGCAAGATTTTATTTTCTACCAGGTATGGGGCTAAAATTAAATATTCGGATTCTACAGTCGTTAAATGCCCTTCCTACCAAATTTAAGAAATATTGAATGCATGGAAGTATTTTTTTTAATTTTATAAAACACTGAAATTTCGTGACGTTTCGCGGCATAAATTTAGAAGCAAAATATGCAACTTTTAGAGTCCCCTAAAATCTGAACGGTAAGGTTTCGGACCTAATAATTTGGAAAATTTTCCTAACTCATGAAGGGTAATATTTGTGCCAAATTTCAAGTAATTCGGTGTTGGTGGGTGCAGATTTCAACATTTTGCTGGTGTTTTGACATGGGATGACCCGTATGTAAATTTGATGTCAAATTATTTTTACCTTGATTTTATCTTGATGGATAAGAAGTAAAGAGATTTTATTTATATTTATGCGTGAAGCATTTCTGATCAAATAAATTTTAAATTAAATTCCAATAATATTAAACGTTATGACTCAACGAGTCGCGAGTATCGCTAGTAGCTTTGAATCCCGCCATTAACTGCCCCCCCCCAAAAAAAAGAAAAAAAAGGAAATGCTCTTAGCACTTAATGGCGATAAAACAAACGAAAATTCTATTTGTATCACTATTCACGCTTTTGGAAATATTTAAAAATTTAGGTGTGACAAACACACGAAAATATGATTTTAAACTTAAGCATGATAGACTAAAGATAATGCGTTTTCGAAATTAATCCTTACAACTGACAAAGCCTCTATTTGAAATTCGAAAGTGCATCCATAAAAAGCGTTTTTCGTATGATATTCTACTCAATTCTAAATTTAAGTATCTATGAATTAAAGATTTTTTTATTAATTCAATTTTTTTTATTAGATGGATCAACAAATATTGCAATTTATTAAAGTTTATTGTTATCTATTTTTTTTTATGCATACATACATACATACATAAATACATATATATGTGAGAGAGAGAGAGAGAGAGGGAGAAATATTGAATGCATGGAAGTATTTTTTTTTTAATTTTATAAAACACTGGAATTTCGTGACGTTTCGCGGCTTAAATTTAGAAGCAAAATATGCAATTTTTACACCCCCCTCTAAAATCTGAACGGTAAGGTTTTGGACCAAATAATTTGGGAAATTATCCTAACTCATGGAGGGTAATATTTGTGCCAAATCTCAAGTAATTCAGTGTCGGTGGGTGTAATGGCCTGGTGAATTGACATGGAATGACCCATACATATTTATGGTGTGTAAAACATCATGTAAATTAACTTAAAATCGATAATTATTTAATTCTCATCGATACATTAAAACTTGATCAAATCAACATAGAATTAGAAAGAGTAAAAACTGATAAAATTAACACATAATAAAAGACTTTAAAATCTTATAAAATCTACATAGAATGGGAAACATTATCTGATCAAATTAACATAAAATGGGAGACATTAAAACCTGATCAAATTAACTCAGAATAGGTGACATTAAAACCTAATCAAATCAACAAATAATGGGAGACATTAAAACCTAATAAAATTAACATAAAATGGGAAACATTAAAACCTAATCGGATTAACATAGAATGGGAGACATTATAGCTGACTGAATCAACAAAGAATTGGAGACATTAAAACATTATCAAAATAATATAGAATGGGAGACATTAAAACCTGACCATATCAACATATAATGGAAGACATTAAAATCTTATCAAATTAACATAGCATGTTAGACATTAAAACTTGATGAAATCAACAAAGAATTGAAGATATTAAAACCTGATCAAATTAACAAAGAATGGGAGACATTAAAACTTGATCAAATTTAGAAAGAGTGGGAGACATTATCACCTGATCGAATCAACATAAAATGGGAGAGAGCAACAGAAATACATATTTGCATAACATATAGCTTACTTGTTTTGTTATTTTCAAACTTTTATCAAAAAGATATAAAATGGAATTTCAAGCATAACTCAATCCCGAAACTGCTTATTCTAGCTTTTTTCTGCCATATAAATATAATGGAAAGAGGTATTAAAGAAACAAACATTAATTAACTCAGATTTATATAATACTTGATCGCGCGGAATACCTTGCCCAAAATCTCCACCAACATAAAAGTCTAAGATATCAGTTGACACAAAAAGCATCTATCCGCGCTCTGGGTGAGTATTCCATCTCAAACGAAGACTGATAAGATGGTTTGGCCTTCTCCTGACTGTCTTAGATATCCATCTTTTCAGGCTTTACCTTCTTACACTTTGAGATTATTTTATTGCTAATCGCCTGGGGCGTCCTTACCGGATAATGTCGACGGGGTTGCACAGACACTATTCAGTCAACCAAACTGCTCTTCCTCTAGAGTACTGATTTTTCAAATTCAACTATCCCAATCTTGTGTCATATCGTTCCGTTGTGTAAGGGAGATAATCAATTTTAACTGGAGGTGAAAAGATCCGGGTTTAAATCGTCCGCTGTCAGATTTTGTGATGGAGATACATTTATAGTTTGTTTGTTCGTTTTTTTTTGTTTTGATTTTTTTTTCTCTCTTATATTTTATCTGACGAATCAAAATGCCTGAAATGAAAATCCCATCTAATAAGATGGGATTTTCATTTCAGGCATTTTGATTCGTCAACTAACTTTTCTCAATTAAAAAAGGGACGAAAATCCAAGAAAATTGTAAACTGCAAATCTCACTCCGCCATCTTTCCTAAGCGAAAAGCAACAATAAGGCGCCATGTTGAAATTCGTTAGTCGCAAGTGAATTGAATTTCCACTTTCTTATTCTTTCATTTATGCTACATGTGACATTCAATTAACAAAGGAAACAAGATTCTTCATCTATATTCTAATCTTGATTTGCTCTAGTCATTTGCACACACACACACACACACTTATATATATATGTGTGTGTGTGTGTGTGTGCGCGCGCGCGCGTGTGTGCACAAATGACTAGAGCACAATACTAGCAGGTAGACCTGCTCTGGCTTAGACGAGCCTCACTACTATGTATTGTTTCATTATGTTTAGAATACTGCATTATTTTCTTTCATTTTTTTTACTGACCCCCCTCTCTTTTAATCTATATAAATAAAACAGTAGACGTGTGTGTGTGTGAAAATTTAACGAGTAAACTCCTAAACTACTGGTCACATAACATTTTATTTCTGAGGAAATAATATTCATGCACCAAGAATAGTTTATAGCGAATAATATATTTGTTTACTTACATGAATAACGGGTACGGATATCGGCAAATTTACATGTAAAATGTACATTAACCACTAACCGACATTTTTGCGCATGCGCACACTTAAAACAGCATGATGCTAGAATGCTACATATTTTGATTATGTTTTTTGTATTAGTAAAAAAATGAAATACTACGTAAATGTCACTAGCAGTTTTAAATTTGTTAATAAAATGAAAAACCGATATATATTTTTATTATTCACTTATCGAAGACATATGTGTATTTTTTATTATGTGACCGATTAGATAAACAATTATGAATTACAAAGAAATATTCGGTGTTTTTACAGTATACGATACGTACACAGTAAAAACACTGAATGTTACATTTCAGATAGGATTTCAAAATTAAGTTAAATTTTTATGGTATCTTTCTTTTTTATTAAACGGCCGAGTCAATGAATTACAAATAAATAAATAATCAGACTCCCCCCCCCTATTATCACAGAAAAATACTAAAAACATTACATAAAAGTAAAAATAAAAAGTCAATTTAGCGTTTCGACATTTGAATAGCGCTCGGCTGAAACCGATGATTGCCGGTCTCGCCCGATCCATGCTTGATAGAAATTCCCGAGAATCCGGGTCAAATTCTGCAAGAGTACTAACAACTTTTACGTTTCGATTGCATGTATTTTTTTCAGACGTTACATGACATTTACGAAACACACCTATATATAGTTTATTCATTTATCGATAAGATGAACAACTATTTATACCAAACAAAAATGGCCAAAATTTTCCGAATGCATGCGTTTTTACTATTTTTAGTTTTTCTGAGGGAGCTTTCTTACATAGGACATTATGCCAACACAAAATACAGGTTTATTTCTAAAAAAAAAAAAATAATATTTAATCAGATAAAATGTCTCATATATTTTATTCATACTATTATTCTCATCTTCCCGAAAAATTGAGTCATAGAAAAACCTTTAACAAATATCTTAGTGACCCCTGTTTTTTTTAAATATTTTAAAATGTTATTTAAAATATTTCAAATAACACGAGATATTTTCCATTTATCATAAAAATACATGCACTTGATTATCTTCGACACATACTTCGCTTACAGTAGAATAAGTCATTTCCATGAATATGATTTTCATAACAAAATCAAAACATGTATTCACGTTCGAATCCTCGACTGAGAAAAATCCGTCAAAATAGTCAGATTGTCGTCTGCCACTTACTTCAATCAAAACACCGCTACGAGACTATTTCAACACATGAAAGGTTGACACGAAAGCAGTCATTCAAACATAAACAAAAGTTTTATTTCTCATTTTTAAACGAAATTAAATAAAATTTGATGTTGCTCTAAAAATGAAATTTTATCTATAAAGTTTCGTTCATCCCCCGCATCGATACAAGTGCCAATCGCCATTACTTTCTCTTTAAATTAATACACCTGTTTCCTTGGGGAAAGTTTCTTTTCTCCAAATTATATCCTTAATTTACATAGCTTCTTCCTTTTTCTTGAAATTTCTTTTTTCCATTAAACTTAGGTGGAAGTGCAAAATATTTAACAAGCTGCCTCCATGTTAAGAATGTTTATTTTTAATAATAACGTTATTTCAGCATGCGGTATTTCAGCAACGGTATTTCAGCATGGTTCGTACTGCACAAGTACCAAAAATTCTGTCAAGACGGGCGTTTAAGTGGCAAAATAATCTCGAACTCTCTATCAAATAAAAGGAACCAAACTCCCTAATCACCGTTATGTTACTATGCCAACAATATATAAACAGTGACATCGGTATTTCAGAAGTTGAATTTTAAGTAAGCAGAACTTCTTTTTAAAAAATAATCGTTATGAAAACAACGTTTTTTTTTAAAAAAGAAACATTTTTTATTTTCAACAATATAAATCTTTTTATTTTTATTTTCAACAATATAAATCTTTATTTTTATTTTCAACAATATAAATCTTTATTTTTATTTTCAACAATATAAATCTTTATTTTTATTTTCAACAATATAAATCTTTTTATTTTTATTTTCAACAATATAAATCTTTATTTTTATTTTCAACAATATAAATCTTTTTATTTTTATTTTCAACAATATAAATCTTTTTATTTTTATTTTCAACAATATAAATCTTTTTATTTTTATTTTCAACAATATAAATCTTTTTATTTTTATTTTCAACAATATAAATCTTTTTATTTTTATTTTCAACAATATAAATCTTTTTATTTTTATTTTCAACAATATAAATCTTTTTATTTTTATTTTCAACAATATAAATCTTTTTATTTTTATTTTCAACAATATAAATCTTTTTATTTTTATTTTCAACAATATAAATCTTTTTATTTTTATTTTCAACAATATAAATCTTTTTATTTTTATTTTCAACAATATAAATCTTTTTATTTTTATTTTCAACAATATAAATCTTTTTATTTTTATTTTCAACAATATAAATCTTTTTATTTTTATTTTCAACAATATAAATCTTTTTATTTTTATTTTAAGCAATATAAATCTTTTTTTATTTTAAGCAATATAAACAATCTTTTGTATTTTTATTTTTAATTGTAACTAATTTAACTAGAAGTTTGGAGCTTATGTATTTTTGGTACTGCGCTATTTTAAAAAGTTAAGTTTCATGATATCTGTGTTTTTATTAAATTGTTAGGTGGAAGCAGAGAATACTTACAAAATATTCCCCACACCATATGTTAAGAATGGTTTTCGAAACAATAACGTTATTTCAGCACGGTACATAAAATACATAATTACCGAACTTTTTATAATTTTCAAAGTGATATTTTTACTTGGTTTCCGCCTTAACATTTTCCTTTAAAATGACAACTTTCACTGGTTTTCTGGTATGCTGAAAACGAATATTTTATATATATAAATATTTTAATTTTCCGCAAATAAATAGTATTTCGAATATTAAACAGTATAATTTTCATGTTAAGTGATGGCCATAGTTGTGAAAGAGAATACACGTGAAAATTAATAAATTTAAAAATAATTGAAAGAGAATAGACGATAAAATTATTAAAAGTCGCAATAAAATACGTGTGCTTAATATTAATTTGTATCGTTTGTAACTACTCACGTGATTTAATAATAATCACGCGATTCAGTTTGGAATTAAAAATAAAGCTTTTTACATTGTGTAAAATTATACGAGTTCTATTTATATTGTTTAAACTTAAACTTAAAGGTTTTCATAGTTTCAAATAATAAAAAAGTTCTATTTTATATCGCTTTAAAAAAGTTTTCATAGTTTATAACTATGAAAAGTTCTATTTATATATATATATATATATTTTATATATTCTGACAATTTAATATTTTTATATTAATATTATTCATTATTAAAAAGTATTCATTGTTTAAAATTATTTTTAAAATTTTTACATTGTTTTCATGGTAACATAACTGATCAATTGTCATCTTTTGCAAGATTTGCCTGGGTTAAAGCATTCTTATCAATTCATTGATTGCGTTATTGATGAAGATCAGGCAATAGAATTTCCTGCAGAATTCTAAATTCACTACAGCCGCCTGGAATGCCATATCATCACCAGATATTGAAGGAAGGACTCCCAGTTATATTATTAAGAAATATTGATCCACCTAAATTGTGCAATGGCACACGGTTAGCAAAAAAGTATTTGAAAACTAATATTCTGGAAGCCATTATAATAACTGAACATTTTAAGGGTGAAACTGTTAATTTCTCTGATTCCTTCTGACATGCCATTTCAGTTCAAGCGTTTACAATTCCAAATAAAAATTAGTTTTGCCATGCCTATAAGTAAAGCTCAAGGACAAAGCCTAAAAGTTGTTGGACTTCATCTTCAGACACCTTGCTTTTCTCATGGCCAGTTGTATGTTGGTTTCTCACGAATTGGAAGTCCTGAAAACCTCTACATTTACACACCTGTTAGAGGTCACACCAAAAATGTTGTTTATGTAAAAGTTCTCCGAAATTAATGCTAGAGGTTCATTTACTAGTTTTTAGATATGCACTGGTGGAAACTGAATTTTAATTATTTTATTAACAGAATAGATTACTAATGCCATCTTTATATATATTGTACATTAAATAGTTAAAACAAAGATTTAACAGTTTTCAGATATGCACTAAAATATAAAATAATTGCAATTCTTACATCATATTTTGAAAGAAGGACTAGAAGATAACAGATTAAACTATAAAAAAACGATTAGGTCTACTGGCGAGACCTCTATAAAATAAAACGCACTACTACTCCCATCACATGGAATGTGTGGAATGCAATGTCTTTTGTATGTTTTCGATGAGGTCCATTTAAAGGACCTCATCGAAAATTGCTCCTTGTGATCTTATATAGAACCGAAGTGCAATGTTCATGGCGCCGCCGGTTGTCGTAAAGAACCCACTTTTCATCGTAAGTCACAACCCGGTCAAGAAACGAGTCGTTTACGTAAAAGAAGGGAAGATGATACTTCATAACAACGTTTCTTTTGCTTGTCGTTCAATTTGTGAGGCACCCTTTTATAAAGTTCTGTGTATTGCCAATCTCTATCAAGTGGTTGCAAATCGTCGTATACATTAGGCCTAATTCAGCAACAATTTCTCGAAAAGCGCGGATTGGTTTCGACTAAGGCTCAGAATTGATCATTGTCAACATCCGATGGCCGACTACTACGCTCATTATCTTCTCCGCTACAGAATTTTCTTAACCCACCATTGTGCTGTGTGTTCAGTAGTGCACTCTGCCCTGTGTGGGGTGAAAATGCAATAAAAAAGGTATATATATTGTGTGGCCATGGGTTCTTCCCTATAATCGACTTTGACAAATATTTTTGTAAGTTTCCACGAAGAGTGTTTAGTATTTGTTTTCAAAACCAGAAACCTTTTCTTTCGTTACGGTGATAATACTAGAGCTTGTTACGTTGGGGGACTATGACTTGTAGTTTCTCGAATGATCCACCAACACAAAACAGGCAGAGGGATGCAACATTTCGTCGATAAGACAGTGGCCGAAGCCTAGCTGATAGTGCAAGACCTATTAGGTTGGCGACTCTCTTTGAATTCTGTCTAAGAGGGAGAGACTAGAAGCAGATTCATGAGCCCAAATGTGGCAACAATACTCCATACATGTATGAATGGAGGTCTTGTAAAGGTACAGGATACCTTCGGGCATAACTTTCTAGCATAATAGAAAAGCCGCACCTTCTTTGCAGCAGACTTAACAATGTCCTCAATGTATCTGTTCCCACTCATGTTCCCCGAAGAGTTTGAACGAAGTACTTTCAGGTAATGTATCATTAGCCGTGACTATTCGTGGTTAAGCAGGTTTCTTGTAGTTATTAAAGGAAACAAGCTTAGTCTTGGAAGCATTGAATGTGACCATCCATTTTTGTCCCCAGTCCACTACAGGCTGGACGTCTTCCTCTGGTGTTTCTGTCATTGCCTTGGGTGCGATTTAAGGTTCTGCGCATATATTAATAGTCGCTAAAAGTGGGGCACAAATAAAAATATTAGAAATATCAAAATTACGCATGAATTTGTCAGTAAGTATAGTTCTGCTTAGCAAATGCAAAACGAACTGTAACGTTCAAAAACGGGTTCTTCTTCTGAAGATCTTATTGATAATGAGTCTTAATGGTACGTCATGATTTAGGGTTAGAGACGGGGACGAAGAGAACCAGTAGGTCTGATTAAATTTGAGACGGTAGCAAGAACTCCGCTTTTAATCTAGTTCCCACAACGTTTTTGGAATTTCTATAGATATCGTAAACCTAACTGGGCAGATTAAGAGGTGCCGCCCAAGATGCTCATCATTTTATTAACGAAATCTTGGTGATCAAATATAGTGACTCCGGCGCCTTTATCAGGTTTTGTGATGACTAAGGATTTATTATGGCGAAGTGTACGAAAGTACACATTGTATAGGAAGTTAAGTTTGTATGAAAGTGTTCACTTCGCCATTTTAATTCACAAAAGAAGACCGGCGTGCTAGCATAGTTGGAGTGAGGCTTGTTGGTCCTGATGACGCCGTTTAATAGCACAGTTAGGATAAGGATTCGCCGATCTCAGTGGCGGAAGAATGTGATTGACAAAGTGCGCTCCGGACTGTTACAATCGAGGTATTAAAGGAAGCTGGCAAAAGTTCATTGAGAATTGTGGTAACTATGTAGAAAAATAAATTCTGCAGCACAAAAAGTCACTCGTTTTAATGGCGCCACTCTTATTTTCGCAGTTCTTCAACGTGTATATTTTTTTAGGTAAAAATAGGCCACACTTTTAGAACGACTTCCGTAGTCTATAGAGTTACAATTTAATCAGATGATCTGAGAAAGAGCAAATCTTGATACTGTTGAAATCATGTAAGTTATATAAAACACATTTTTTTTTCCTACGGAGCTCAATCATGCTGCTACACGTATGACTTTTCCGCAGTTATCTTTTCTTCTCAGCGCTTGACAGCAAAAGACAACAGTAATTTGATATAGTCATATGTATTGATTTTTATTCCCTTTGGTAATATGTACAATGGCATCACATTGCCATCACTAAAAACACATCTAATGTTACATTACACGAGACCCACACGTTGCATGCAGTCTACGTCGCAAGGAGCATCAGACAATTATTAACTCGACTCCTTTTTATATAAGAACGGCATATATTCTTTCTCTCGTCACACGTGACCTTGTTACTGCTGTAAGGTCACCCACGTATCTAACGTGCTCGTCTTCTCTAACGCTGGTTCTCTCGAAGAGCGTTTCGAACGCGCTCTCGAACGTTATCCATGTCTCTAACGTAATTGTCCTTTTTATATTCTTTTTTCCCAACTGATGACGTCATTTCGCATACAATTGCATACGCGCGTCCGCGCTCTGATACACCAAGACCATCGCAGTTTGATGGAACGTGACTTTCATGACGTGCGAAATGTGGGCTAATCACCTGTTGTTCAGTGCATTATGCCACTGGTTGTAATAAGAACTAGTCCATCTATGACTCTGTCGGATTTTGCTCTTGTTAAGATTCTTGGATTTAGTCACCTGTGATTTTCTAGATCCTCTGCGTTAGGTAATTAGCCCTTCTGATTCCTTGTGATTCTTGTATAAGGATTAGCGCAGATTCTTATACATAAATTTCTTTTTCGTTGTTTTCCAATTTGATGTTTATCTCTTTCAGCAAGATTTTGGGAAATTTCTGTGTGCAAACTCAATCAGTATGCCTGCTATGTATATTTTTGTTAGCCACTGATTCCACAGCTCCCTGTATTCCCAAATTCCATCTCACGACCTTGAAAGTATTCCATTATGCTTTCCAATCTTCCATAGCCTCCACCTCTCAACCCCGCCAATAGTACACATAAAATACTATCCGTTGCAATTTCCTGCTATTAAAACTTTAAATAGTTCATGAATAAAAGAATATTAAAATATATCAAATTAACTTCGCACATATTGCGTATATATGCATATGTGCAACCACTGCACATATATATATGTGTGTGTATATGCACACACTGCGTACATATGTATATGTGCGCACACTGCATATATATGTATATATAGACATACTGCGAATTCATATATGTACACACACTGCGTATATATGTACACACATTGCGTATATGTGTATATATGCACACACTGCATATATATGTATATGTACATATACTTATTATATATATATATATATATATATATATATGTTCACACACTGCATGTATCTGCATATGTGTGTATGTGTACATACTACATATACTTATAAATGTGACCACACTGCGTATATATATGTATATATGCGCACACTGCGTACATATTTATATGTACACTCTGCGTACATGTGTATATATGCGTATGCAGATTTTGCAAAGTATTTGAATCAAATTTCAGAAAGAAACATTTATACAAAACCGAGAAAATGTCACAAGTTAGAAAATCCAAATAATTTATCAATATCTTCGATACAACACTACAAGGGCAATTATTACGAAGTTGTCAAATTAAAAAGAAAATTGTCAGCATTTTATAGCATTGGAGGACACTCACATATTCTTCCTTTTCCAAAGAAAACGAGATTGTACTTTTTAGAAGATTAACTTGAAAACCCGGAGGAAATTATTTCATAATTCAGAACAAACCATCAGTGTCTCCCTTAATCTACCAGGAATCCTAAGTCTGGTTTATAACAGTTTTCCCTTCCAAAAATCTTTACCTCTAACCTTCTAAGTCAAAATGGTGACAGATTTGTTCCCTCCTCAGAAAAGGCATACTTACAGGTATAATAGGGGACGAAACCCGTGGTTCAGTATTCAAACCGGTTTCTGATAGATGTAATCATCCTACTCATCATATGTCAAGAATTCCGCTCAGTTCGTGAAAAAAATCAATAATGTTTCCATTCATTCTAACCAGACAGTGAGTCTAGATGTAGTTACTTTGTTCACAAAAATATCTACTGATGAGACTCTGACGAATGTGCGGAATAGGTTAACATAAAAAAATTCAGTGTAAAAGATCCTGTATCCCAGTAGATAGTCTGATCGTTTTTGAAGAGGGGAAATCCTTCTCTCTAGAAAGTAATAATCTGTATTAAGGCAAAAGTTTCATTTTTTTTCAGTCAGGACAGATTACTTTTTAGCTGGTTTAGAAAAGAAACAATGCAGGGTGGTGGTGGTGGTGATGTCGATGACGATTATGATGATGTAAGAAAGAATGCAGTGTAATATAAGAAATAATAATAATAATACAAGAAATAATGCAGTGTAACATACGAATTAATATCGATGTGTATACATGAAAGCTCAGCTTTTATAGACGTTCAAAAACAAAATTAGATTTTGTGTTATGGTATACAGACTTGTCATTATTAAATAACACTATTTCACTTCTAAAGGAAAACAACGAAATATTGTTTTTTTTATTCAATATTTTTCCAACGAAAATACAATATGTAAAATTAACAATTGATTCTTTGATAAGATAAAGGCGTATTCGAAATGAATGGATATAGCACAATTCAATCAATGCTTTAATTTTACATTTTAAACTTTAACTGAAGCCATTATTTACAAATAATATATATATATATATATATATATATATATTATTTAATCACATAAATTAATATACAAAGATATAATTTGATGCGTAAATTTTCAGTGCTTACTTCAACAGTGCTCGATACATACGTAAAGCTCGGTAGTAAGTTGTGAAAATATATGGCAATTTAACTACACAGATTATTCCGCGTTTCATTCTCGTGAGAAATCGTCAGGCTTATGCCTATATAATATATATATTCTCTACGGTGCAATGTAGTCTACAATGTATTGTGAAGTAAGTTGCGATGAGGTATGTGAAGTACACTGTACGGGTCACTAACTAGAGCAGGCAATCAATCAATTTGATGAAAATATCGTCGATTTCACCAATTTCGATGACAATAAAAGTATGGGAGGGTGGAACGTTTGTTAATCCTTATTCAATCCTGGACAACATCGGGTCTCCCTGCAGGTGGATATATATATATATAATTTTGCATTCCAATCAGACTTCTACATTGAAAACGACATAAACGAAACCATCAGCATTTTTTTTTAGAATACTAAACATTTAGTAGATAAAAGATGAGACCATTTGGAATAGAAATCACCATCGCCATGTAATCATACGTAGTGTACTCGTTCATTTGTCTTGTTAATCTGCTCAGCATTTACTACTTTGGCGTCAGTAAGCAAACGAGACTTAATGGAATTTCTTTTTCTTTATACGACATTTCAAGGATTTATTATGTATTTTGTCTTTGAAAATCAGCCTATTCCTAGAGGAAGTGACGCTCAGACACATTCTGTTGTGGATAATTAAAGCACTTGACACAGAATGTCTACGAAAGTCTTGTACAACTTGCCAGCACTTGCCGTTGTGTGTGTGTGTTTTACGTGTATGCAATTTCTTAAGAATGTATTATAAATTAGAACAAAATTAGAATTTTAATTAGTTTCAGTGTAAATAATTTTTATGATTCAACTATGATCTTACAATCTATAATTACTGAATTCGAAATTATCCTACTTTGTAAAAATTTTTGGACAGCAGTATAAATGTTAGGATTATAAAAAATATTTACTTGTTTAATATTTAGATTAGAGGGAGTGGTCAGTTCGCTACGTAAATTTGACGTAGACTTACCCCCAGTTGGTTTCAATTATTAATAACATTATTCCGTATAAATTGTCAATTGGCGCTAAACTAAAATAGTCAACTGTACCCACAACTAGATCGTGAATGAGTAAGACAAATAAGTTTTCAAGAATTTTTTTATAATTTAAAAGTTAAAAAAAAAACAATGAACAATTTCATAAAAGTCGCAGCATTCAAATCTTTCGCATTAAAAAGTAAACCATTACAAAATCATTTGTAAGACGAAAAACGAAAAATATTTCTTGTGAGGTTGAGAAGCTCTAAAACCCAAAGCGGAGTGTTGAACGGACTATTTAATCATTTAAACTCGTGAAAAATGTTTCGTTTGCGTCTAGCATCATCGCGTTCTTTACATGGTACGTCAAAGCCTGTCCGTAACAGTATGACACTAGATGTTAGAGTTAGAACGTTGCCCTCCGTCCACCATGTTAGAAAATTTCTACAAAGCTACCATTTCTACAAAGCTACCATGCTCCCATGCATAAAGAATCTTTGCCATATCTGAGCTGGTTCAATTACCACTAGTCTCTCTCTCCTTGACAGAGTCCAAAAAAGTGTCTTCCACCTAACCCGGGCCCGCATTTATCAACCAAATTCCAACTCCTGTCCCATCGCCGTAATGCTGCACCCCTGTGCATGTTTACAAGTATTTAATGGGATGTGACCTGACAAACTTGTATCACTCGTTCCCCTTCGACGTATATACTCCTGACTGATCTAAGAAGCAGCAAAATCCCACCGCTTCTTTGTAGAGCTCACTAGATGGCCATATTAATCACTTTCCGTGGATAATGATACTACGTAAATGATTGCACGTGTGTTCAACAAAAAAAGATAGATCTCGACCATGTAACAGCAAATACGTCCGGTTTCAGTTTGAAATAGCAGTTTCCTTAGGTTTGAAGCAGTATTTTCGTCTGTGATACTAAAGTTGCTAATAGAATTATTTACTGATTGTCTTGCTTGAATTTAGAATAGAATGCTCGTGTTTCTTTTACGTTTGCATTTAAAAATCCTTCTGTTTGCATGTTACAATTAAGATATTAATAGAATTTTACGTACTTTAATATAACTTTTTTGTTTGTGACGTTTAAGATATTTAAAGAATTTTATATCACGCTTTACAATTTCATTTTCTTCTGTCTGTGACGGTAAAGGATTTTAATAGAATTATCGGTCATGTTTTAAAGTATATTAATTTGTCTTCGACGTTAAAGATATTAATAAGTTTCTGTCTTGCTTTACAATAACATTTTCGTTTGTCTGTGACGCTTAAGATATTAATAAAATTTCCATGCGCCTATCACATATTCTGTCACGCTGAATATTGAATCAGCGCACCTTCAAAATGTTTCGTCGTATTTTTTCTCTAATTGGATAAATGAAATTTAAATAGATGGTTTTGCCATAAAAGTTTCAGCCTCTCGCGAAAAATATTATTCGTTTTCCTTTTTACAAATCCTCCATTCTTATTTCCCTTGGAATGCGAAAGATTTGAATTTTGAGGTTTTCGTAAATTGTTCATTACTTTTATGAAACGTCGGGAAACAATTTCATCCGAAGGATTTTGAAAATGAGATCGTTTTTACAATTTTCATTGTGATTTGCTAGGACTATTATCGTTTTTTCTTTTGTGTTTTTTTGTTTTGTTGTTTTGTTTTTATTTTAGCAAAGCTTTGCATTTTATCCTGATTAAATATTATAAATTGGAAAAAATGGCGCCCGTGCTATCTGCAATGTTTTTCATTTATTTCCGTTATTTTTCTTTTTGTTTGTTTTATGTTTTTAGCTTTGTTGTTTTAACAAATTCGGTTCTGAAATCTAAAAGTGAAGAATGTTCTTCGATTTAATAATCTTAGTCGTTTAGAGTCTTTGCAATTTCAGTTCCGTTTCGAAATGAGGAATTAAATGTTTACCTTTTCGAGAAAACGAAAAAAAAAATCCAATAGCGGCTTCAATATTTTCTTGCGTTTACGATTTGCGAATTTCGGAGAGTAAATAAATGATTTCTGATTTTCTCTTTCGCAAAATGCAAAGAAAACGTTTATTACATCAGCGTTTAACAAGGAGAAATCAAGTTGAATCATTTAATATGTAACCATAACATGAGCTGTGTTGGGTTCAAATTGCACGAGATATCTTTTATAGTTTACGAACAAATGCTGTTGAAAAAGTATACATCCACAATAAAATTATCTACAAGAGCCCCATTTCTAATGGAAACAAAAATTAGTGAGTCTGTACAGTGCACACAATCCTTGTATTTTTTTGTCCTTTTTTCATTTTCTTTACGTGGATTATTATCGATTGGACACTAATCAACCAGATTATAAAAATAAAAAGAAATCAATATTTAAATACGTGTACGGAGTGCTCAGTTTCTAACACAACGTTCGAGTTAATCAAATCCCCCGTATCAGAACTAATGAACGAGAACACGTACATCCTTCGTATATAAAAGATTTTTCATTTATCAATCTAAGAGTAATGATATTAAGACCTCTATTATCCAATGCACTGGTCGCCATGTTTATTTTCGCACGCGCGTAAAAATTGAATGCGCACGCAAAACCAAACACGCTTTGAAAATAATATCATGCATAGTGTGTGCACACGCCTTTTGCTTACTTTGGCTTAGTAGGCACAATATTATGATTAGGGTTATGTTAGAATTGGGTGACGTCATTTCTAACCTAAAAGCATAACATTTCAAACGGTGGATATTTAGCGTATTTGCATCGCAAGTGATGGAAAATTATCTCTGTTAATGTAGTGAACGGTCTTTTTATAATATGTTAGATATGCAGACTGTGTCTACTGAAAGGTTAATTAACGAAATAAGTTGCACTTGGCATCGACGGGCATATGACTGGAAGAAAACAACCATAACATGATTGATTATCAAAAGTAAAATAATTGTTGGGTGTATTGACAGATTATTTGAAAGAAAGGTGTGCTCTTCGCATTTATACTTACCTGGCCGGAAGATAACAACATCACATAATTGATTGTTAGAAAGGAAATGATCGTTGGTTGAAGCTGTGCCACTTGAGAGAAGAAAAACAAATATGTTGGATTGTCAAAAGATGAAATTGTTTATTGGAATCTTCTGCAAAACGTTAGCAACAGAACGAAAAATCCGTTGCTGCATAAGTCTTGGAGGAATGAGGGAGAGCGATACTAATAGCACCATCCCACGTGGGTATTGCAGGAGCTAACACATTATAATAATAAACTGGAATGATTATTATCAATTGGTTTACAATTTAGGCTCAAGTATAATCACTCGTTGAATTTTTGTGCGCGCATTTCCCTCCCCTTACTTCTCCAACACCGGGGGGAAATTTAAACGTTCCACAGATTCTACGGTTACACCGCCTGTAACACTTATTTGTTATATATTTGTATTTTTACCACTTTTACTTTCTGTAGAGTATTTTATTTAATTTTCTTTTTCTGACCGATTATCGAGGCTTCAAATACGTTATGTTTGTTTGTTTTGTGTTTTTTGTTTGTTTGTTTGTTTGTTTTTGTTATTTCTTATACAAGTATGTCACTATGTTGGAATTATTACATTATTCAGCAAACCTATTTTTTTCTTAATGGACAATTTATCGTAATTTTTGCAGCTATACTGATTTAGGCATAACAAATAAGTATGTGATAATGTTTTCCCTTAAGTGTAGTTTTTAGAATCAGGTTATTGCCCCAAACCAGCACAAATCGCTAGTAGCCAACAGTGCTGACAATTACAAGCAGTAACTTCCACTAGCTACCACTTGAAAACAATGCCTGACAATGGAAGCCAGATTATTTCATTTGGGTCACGGTCGCCAGTATCCGCTATTTTACAGGGACGGCGTGGGCAACAACAATCACAACCGTAGTTTAATTTGTCTTCGAGAGGGGTGTCATGCTTCCACCGCGCAACGCCGCTTAATGGGTTCTGCTAGTATATACATATATATATGTATGTATATGTATGAATGTATATGTATGAATGTATATGTATGTATGTATATATACGTATTATGTATATATAGGTATTGTGTATGTATATGTATGCATATATATATATATATATATATATATATGTCATATGCTACAGGTACTATGTAACCCAGTACTACTTGCCTCAAGGTCGAGTCACCGGCGACTAAACTGGTTCCACCGCCAGACTTGTTTGGTGAGGAGGGTGGCTAGACTCCCTGAAGGACTAAAAAAACAAGACCTTCCAAGGGGCGAATGAACCCTTTTTCGGGGTCAACGGCCAACTAGCACCGTGTGTGTTTGTGTGTATGTATGTGTGTGTTGGGGTGGAGAGGGCTCCCGTAAGCCGTGGTGAAGGCAACCTTTCTAGTAGAAGCAAATCTCTGATTTAAACAACCATAAAGCGATATACCAGTATTAAGCTGGTCTGCAGTTTAACTTGTTACTGGCTGTCTTGCTCTTGCTTGTTGCTAGATCTCAACATTTTGAACCGAGAGAGAGACTTAGATGTCGTACAAAGCTAAGACTCTGTAACATCATCTGTGTATAGATACTTCCTCAGGCATTTGTCTATAAAAATGGTCCTGTAGCGATGGAAAAGTTGTGAGGCGTGGAGGCTTGAAATGCTAGAAGCATGTGATAATTGATCTCAATGACCGTCTTCAGTGTAATGCCTGCTTCAGCGTGTGAATTCACCGATGAGATTAAAAAAAGTCATTTTTGGGTTCATGGACTTCAAGTGTCTGACGGAATGGAACTCATCTGACAAGACGTTGCAATTATCATATGTATGTATATGTATGCATATGTATGTATATGTATTTATGCATGTATGTATGTATTTATGTATGCATGTATATATATATATACATGTAGGTATGCATGTATATATATGCATGTGTATGTATGTATATGTATGTATACATATGTATACATACATTCACTTGACAAAGCGGGGGAGGGCAGAGCAGTAGCTCTAGATATATCTAAGGTTTTTGACAGGGTATGGCATGAGGGTCTCCTCAGGAAGTTTAGATCATACGGTATCACTGGAAGAATACTTAACATAATTAAATCCTTCTTAGATAAGAGAAAAATCCAGGTTGTCCTCGACGGTCGTACATCTAAACAATATGATATAAATGCGGGAGTGTCCCAGGGGTCTATCTTTGGACCTCAACTGTTCCTGATATTCATAAATGACCTCCCCGACAAAATTTTCTCTGAGATGGGTATATATGCTGATGACACCACACTCTATTACAGGCACGACAGGAAAACAAATGAACAAATATCTAAATAAATGGCAGAAACACTAGAGGATGACCTCCAATCTGTAGTGGAATGGGGACAAAAATGGATGGTCACGTTCAATGCCGCCAAGACTAAACTAGTTTTATTCAATAATTGCAAGAAGCCTTCTCTACCACCTATAGCAATGGCCAACGACTCTTTATCTGAAGATACGTCTTTACAGCTCCTTGGCCTAATGTTCACAGGAAACATGACTTGGAACAATTACATCGATGGCATTGCCAGGGCCGCTGCAAGGTAGGTGGGCTCTCTCTACCTTGCTAGAAAACTACTAACATCTGAAAGTCTCCTGTACCTCTATAAGGCAACCATTCGCCCATGTATGGAGTATTGCTGTCATATTTGGGCTGGTGCATCGGCTACTAGTCTCTCGCTCCTAGACAATGTTCAATAGAGAGTCTCAAATCTGATAGGCCTGAACTGACATCACAGCTTCAGCCTCTGTCCCATCGACGGAACGTATTTTAATGGTGAATGCTCTGACGAACTGCAAGCACTTGTGCTCCCACGACGTGAACACCCTCGACAGACCCGACAGGCTGCAAAATGCCACCCCCACACTGTAAAGATCCCTAGATGGAAAAGATCTTTCTACTCCAGTGGTTTCTCCCCCAGAACCGCTAGACTTTGGAATTCCATTCCAGGTCCTTGCTTCCCCAACTGTACTGACGTGCAGAAGTTCAAGTGCAACGTGAACCAACATCTTGCTGCCAAAATCCCTAGATAGTACCCCAGTAGTTGTTGCCCCTGATAATAGCCCCTACACCAAAGTGGCAATGTGACTTGTTTGGGTTGAAAATGTGATAAACAAAAATATGTACGTAGATATATGTAGTATATTATGTATGTATATGTATGTATATATGTATATATGTACATGTATGCATGTATATATGTACATGTATGTATGTATGTATATATGACTATGTATAAATATATATATACATATCTGCATGCATGTATGTATGTATGTATATATGTATGTATATATGTATGTATATATGTATGTATATATATATGTATGTATATAGGTATATATATATGTATGTATATAGGTATATATATATGTATATATGTATGTATATAGGTATATATATATGTATATATATGTATGTATATATGTATGTATATATGTATGTATATATGCATGTATATATGTATGTATGTATATATGTATATATATGTATATTTGTGTGTATATATGTATAGTTATGTGTATATATGTATATTTATCTACATATATAAAACTATATGTATATATATGTATATATTTGTATATATGTGTATGTATATATATGTATATATTTGTATATATGTATATATATGTGTATGTATATATATGTATATATTTGTATATATGTATATGTATATATATATGTATATGTATATATTCGTATATATGTGTATGTATGTATATATATGTACGTATATGTATAAATTTGTATTTATGTGTATGTATGTATATGTATGTATATGTATAAATTTGTATTTATGTGTATGTATGTATATGTATGTATATGTATATTCTATATATGTGCATTTATATATATATGTATATGTATATTCTATCTATGTGCATGTATATATATGTATATGTATATATTTGTATATATGTGTATGTATGTATATATATGTATGTGTATATATTTGTATATATGAGTATGTATTTATATATTGATGTATATATGTGTATGTAGGTATATGTATGTATCTGTATATATGTGTATGTATGCATAAATATATGTATGTATTTGTATATATGTGTATGTATGCATAAATATATGTATGTATTTGTATATATGTGTATGTATGCATAAATATATGTATGTATTTGTATATATGTGTATGTATGCATAAATATATGTATGTATTTGTATATATGTGTATGTATGCATAAATATATGTATGTATTTGTATATATGTGTATGTATGCATAAATATATGTATGTATTTGTATATATGTGTATGTATGCATAAATATATGTATGTATTTGTATATATGTGTATGTATGCATAAATATATGTATGTATTTGTATATATGTGTATGTATGCATAAATATATGTATGTATTTGTATATATGTGTATGTATGCATAAATATATGTATGTATTTGTATATATGTGTATGTATGCATAAATATATGTATGTATTTGTATATATGTGTATGTATGCATAAATATATGTATGTATTTGTATATATGTGTATGTATGCATAAATATATGTATATATTTGTATATATGTGTATGTATGCATATATGTATATATTTGTATATATGTGTATGTATGCATATATGTATATATTTGTATATATGTGTATGTATGCATATATATGTATATATTTGTATATATGTGTATGTATGCATATATATGTATATATTTGTACATATGTGTATGTATGCATATATATATATTTGTATATATGTGTATGAATGCATGTATATGTATATATTTGTGTATATGAATATGTATATATGTGTATTAATGCATATATATGTATATGTATACATTTGTGAATATGTATATATGTATATATGTGTATGTGTGCATACATATGTATATTTATATATTTGTATGTATATGTATATATATATATGTGTATATATATGTGTATATGTGTATAGATGTATATGCGTATATATATATGTGTATATATATAGATCAATATGTATATATATATGCATATATATGTGTATATATATGTGCATATATATGTGTATATGTATATGTATATATATATGTGTGTATATGTATATGTATATATATATGTGTGTATATGTATATGTATATATATATGTGTGTATATGTATATGTATATATATGTGTGTATATGTATATATATATGTGTGTATATGTATATATATATGTGTATAGATATGTGTATATATATGTGTATAGATATGTATATATGTGTATAGATATGTGTATATGTATATATATGTGTGTATAGATATGTGTATATGTATATATATGTGTGTATAGATATGTGTATATGTATAGATATATGTGTGTATAGATATGTGTATATGTATAGATATGTGTGTGTATAGATATGTGTATATGTATAGATATGTGTGTGTATAGATATGTGTATATGTATAGATATGTGTGTGTATAGATATGTGTATATGTATAGATATGTGTGTGTATAGATATGTGTATATGTATAGATATGTGTGTGTATAGATATGTGTATATGTATAGATATGTGTGTGTATAGATATGTGTGTGTATAGATATGTGTATATGTATAGATATGTGTGTGTATAGATATGTGTATATGTATAGATATGTGTGTGTATAGATATGTGTATATGTATAGATATGTGTGTGTATAGATATGTGTATATGTATAGATATGTGTGTGTATAGATATGTGTATATGTATAGATATATGTGTGTATATATATGTGTATATATATGTATATATAAATATGTGTATATATACGTATAGATGTATATATAAATATGGTGATATATATGTATATATGTATACATACATGTGTATATACATATGTATATGTGTATATATATCTGTGTATATATAGGTGTAGATGTGTACGTAAATATAGATGTGTATATGTATATAGGTGTATATGTGTATGTATATATATGAGTATATGTAAATAAATATGTGTATATGTGTATATGTATATGTATACATATGTGTCTATGTATATATATGTCCGTGTATATATGTGTATGACTATGTATATATGTGTATGTATATGTACATATGTCTATGTATATATGTGTTTGTATGTGTATATATGTGTATGTATATGTATATATGTGTATGTATGTATGTATCTGTATATATGTGTATGTATGTGTATGTATATGTATATGTGTATATATATGTGTCTGTGTATATATAAGTGTATATATAAATGTATATATATGCGTATATATATTTATATGTATATGTGTATATATGTGCATATATATGTATATATGTGTGTATATATGCATATATATGTGTATATATGTATGTATATGTGTGTATATATATGTATATGTGTGTATATATATATGTATATATGTGTATATATGTGTATATATATGTATATATGTGTATATATATGTATATATGTGTATATATATGTATATATGTGTATACATATGTATATATATGTATATATATATGTATATACATGTATATATATGTATATATATGTGTATTTATATATATTTATATATATATATATATTTATATATATATATATATATATATATATATATTTATTTATATATATATATATATATATTTATTTATATATATTTATATATATATATATATTTATTTATATATATTTATATATATATATATATTTATTTATTTGTGATGTGGTGTGTTGCACACAGGGCCTTTGAGCGTGTAGTGTTGTAGCTTAGTGAATGTGTAGAGTGCTTAGCTGCTTGGCTTTCAGGTGCTTTGCTCCTCTTGCTTCCAGCTGTAACCGCCACCTATACTCGCAAGAGTGAAGGGGAGGCAGTTTAGTAAGCCGTGCCCACTGGTGGTTAGAGCGTCTCACTGGTCAAGACTCGCATGCCACCTCCTCGTGGTACATCACGGTTTAACTGGGTACCTTGCGGCCCCAGGCTAAGTGTATGTGGGATCTCGGAGTAGTCTGGAGCCCCAGAGGTGTTGAGTGCATGGCCCTCCGGCGTGAGGACACGCCCTGGCTTACACCAATCCAGACCCCAGCTATGTGGTCAAATAGCAAAATGTCATCTCGGCAGCAGGAGTTGGCAGTCATGGTATGAGCGCAGCTGATATATTTTTCAACCACCGGTCTCCCATGGCGGATCATTGAGCGGATGAATCAAGAACGATCAACGGTCAGGGATCAACACCCAGTTAGCGGGTACTGCGGGGCAACCTACCACTGCTCCAGCTGTCGCACTCCTGTGCTCCGCTGGGGTCCGCAATGTTGGGTCCAGAGGTGGATGTTCTGTTCTGGGCATGCACTCATCCACTACTTCCCTGCCCCGGCGCTTGACGTTTCAGGCAACTACTATGGATATGTCAAGAATAAATTCTCAGCGACTGGCAATTCGGGAGCCCCCTGCAGTCGGGGGTGCTGTCGTTGCTCGGCAGGGCCCGCGTTCTAGGCAGGCGCGCCCCGGTCGACATCCTGCTACTGCCTCCCCACTACACCTGGCCTGCTGGAATGTCCGCTCCCTTGGGGTGACTTCCTCTCTTGACAGTTTTCATCCTCGGAAGTCTGCTGTTATCGACCTGGAATTACTCCGGTTGGGGGTGGATGTCTCAGCACTAGGCGAGACATGGCTCACTGGAAATGGCTCCATACGTGAAGCTAACTTCACATTTTACTGGACTGGCTACCCTGACTTGGAGAGACCAAAACATGGAGTGGGTTTTGCCATCTGCAACAAGCTGCTCAGCTTTGTCGAAACTCCCGTCGCCATCTCTCCCAGATTAATGTCACTACAGCTACACACCACCTCTGGTCCAGTGTCCCTATTGTCTGCCTACGCCCCAACCCTCACCTCGCCGGATGACCAGAAAGATGCTTTCTATCTCCAGCTGAGTGAGACCCTCTCCAAAATCGACCGCGGTCACCGCATAATCATCCTGGGTGATCTCAACGCTC
>NC_136503.1:85485134-85492634 GCF_053919585.1 Euprymna scolopes | reverse complement strand
GGGGATGGGAAAGCAGTAAATTACACAAAAATAACCGATAAATGAGTCCTGCACATTTATGAGATGAATTTGAACAAATATTGTCATTTTTTTGCCTTTTATTGCCATTAAACCGACTTGATATTCAATTCCCCAAGTGAGCTGAATGTATTTGTTATAAAAATTAATCCTTTCAGCTCATTCTTATAATATGTCATATGTAAGAGAGTGATTGTCATGACACAACCAGGGCATAACGGTGACATCACTGCTGTGAAACTCAGCATGGGGTCCAGTATCAACTGATTACAGACACACTGTTCATGTTTCAGTGTCCCAAATGCTGTCTAATAAGCCCCATGGACAAAATAATGTTCAGTCTGTTTGATAGCCGCACCTGAATTGATAGGATATGCCAGCGCGGGAGAGCCGAGCCAAAGGTAACAGGGCTATAGTTTCCTGGATGCTGTACAGATCGCACGGGACTTAAATGATACTGGATGAACGATCGGGCTAGGTGTAGGGAACCTACCTTTCTGAACCTAGTTGTATCCCATATCTGCATGTGTCAAAATATATTCGGTAACTGTGGTTACAGGTGGTAAAAGGATAAACCCTCGGCTTGAAGCCTATAACATTTACAGAATGTCTATTGAGAAGACGTCAAATGTGAAAACTGATTGGAGCAAATGCTGTCTATGTCAGACAGATAAAACCGGAGAGGATCTCAGTAGTCACATTCCAGGTCGCAGTAAATCAGATGGATATTCAATGCTGGCTACAAATATTCCTCTAGAAGAACTCTGTCAGATGCCCATGATTATTAATCCTGCTAGGCTCGATGAAGGTGATGGTATTGAAGATACATTGCGGCAAAACAATACTCAGTACCATCAGAGTTGCCGTGCTTTGTTCAAAAATACAAAACTTGATCGGGGCAGGAAAAGGGCATCTGACGCTCAGAAACATACTGATAAGAGTTTTCAAAGACTCGAAGAGTGAGTTTAAAGCCAAAACAATGTTTCATCTGCGACAAAGAATTTCTAGATGATGGACAAAGATGTGAAGTCATGACAATGGTACTCAGCAGTAGGCTCAATGAATGTGTCACAACTCTAGGTGAATGTACAATTCTTGCCCGATTGAGTGCTGGTGATGCCATTGCACAAGAGTTGAAGTATCATAAAGATTGTTTAACAACTCTTTAAAACAGGGAAAGATGTCACCTTGCTGCTCTACAAAAACAGGAAAATGAAGATTCTCAGAAAAAAGGAATCCATCCATTGGTATATTCAGAGCTTCTTGCTCATATAGTTGAAACTAATACGAACAGTGATGCACCAGTTGTGTTTAAACTTGCAGATCTCATCACACTGTATAAGCAACGACTTGAACAGTTGGAACTGCATGAACTTGCCTCATATGTTCACTCAACAAGACTGAAAGAGAAGCTTTTGTCAGATATACCAGCACTTGAAGCTCACAAGAGTGGGAGAGATGTTATCTTGTCCTTTACAGAGGATACAGGGTCAATCTTGTCATAAGCTTCAGAATTTTCTGATGCTGTTATACTTAACAAAGCTGCTAGTATTTTGCGAAGACACATGCTTGCTCATGAATGGAAATTTAATGGTAGATTCCATGCAGACTCAGTGGGAAATTCTATTCCTCAATCACTACAACAATTTGTTTGTATGGTGGAGCACGGCGTCGATATCAAGTCGCAACTGGAATTAGGTTCATCAAAGACAGACTTGGCTGTAGCTCAGCTCCTGCAGTACAACTGCTACAGCCACAAAAGCAATTCATCCACATTCAGACATTCACACAATCGTGAGACTCCCTTTCCTATCTTTATGGGCCTATCTTTGTATGGGAAAACACGAAAACGAGGACTTGTGGAACTGTTACATGACCATGGACTAAGCATTTCATATGACAGGGTGCTTGAAATATCTGCTCAATTGGGTAATGTCTTTGTTGACAGGTACACTGAAGAGGGTGTTGTGTGCCCTGCAGAACTTAGGAAATGTCTTTTTACCACATCAGCTATGGACAATATAGATCACAATCCGTCTGCAACAACAGCTACAACATCCTTTCATGATACCAGTATCTCACTATTTCAACATCCAACGTCTGACAGTGATGGTGAACTGCGTGAGCAACTTATGATCAAAAATCATAGTATAAAACGGGTGCCTTAACTTCCAGAATCTTTCACAAACATTCATCCTGCATATCTAAAGAACAAGACTCCGCTGCCTCCAGAGTTCGAATATCCAACAAGTGTCGATATTGACTTTCCCAGGCTTTTGTTAGCAAATGAATTTCAGTGGCTAGAAAAGGTTAATCTGACACAAAGCATTGATGATGACGTTAACATAACCTGGTCGGCACACCATGCTTCTGAGAAGAGAGGTTTAGATTTCAAAGTGAGCATTACATCAATTCTACCTCTCCTCCGAGAACAAGCCCACTCAGTTGCCGCAATACGACATGTTATGGAGACGATTAGAGAGACAATAGCGTTCCTCAACCCAGGGCAAATTCCAGTCATAACTGCTGATCAGCCACTTTATGCATTGACCAAGCACATACAATGCCACTGGCCTCAGCAATATGGTGAAAATAAGTTCGTCATCATGTTTGGCGACTCGCATGTGGAAATGGCTGCACTGAAGTCAATTGGGTGCCTTCTAAAACCAAATGGTTGGATAGAAGCCATTGTAGAAGCAGATGTAGCTTTGTCTGGTATTGCAGAATCTTTCATCACTGCTTCAAGTGTTGCTAGGACACGATACGCTCACCAGATTACTGCATTTAGTCTCTACACACTGATGAAAAAAGCATATGAGTATTACATTGCAGATACTTCTTTGGAGCAAGATGCGTCAGTTATCTTAAGCTTTGATGAGTGGTGTGAGAAGCGAAAAGCAGAGAGCCCGCAATTCAGTTACTGGTATCTTGTGCTTTCAATGGAACTGACCATACTATCTCTGATACGTTCTTTCAGGGAAGCTTACTTCAGACTTTATGTCGAAACACTGATAGAGCTGCTACCATACTTCTTTGCCAACAATAACTACAACTATGCAAAATGGCTATCAGTTCATCTGAAGAACATGCTGTGCTTAGAGCAGACCCATCCTGATACGCAGTTGCAATTAAAAAATAGCAAATATGTTGTCTTCAAGTAATTGCGACCATTTTCTTCTATGGCCATTTATCAAGCACATGAACAGGAAAATGTAATCATCAAAGGAGAGGGTGGGGTCGTAGGTGTGACAGAGGATCCTTCAGCACTACGAAGATGGATGGTAGCAGGGCCAGAAGTGAGTCGTCTTACTGAAGAATATGAAGCACTGTCATCGAACAAGGATGTTACTGAAAACATGAAACACAGAGAACAAACAAGTCAATCCCAGAAAGCTTTCTATGGCAAAGTAACAAAGCCCACGGCTGTCATCAATGAAATGGGCAATCCATTTCAAGACCGATCATCCGATCTACTCACTCTGGATACAAAGATTATAGCATCGGAAACCGCAGCTGAAGCTGTTCGCATGCACTATGAGAATGGCAGGACTCGCTTTAAAGAATTCATGAAGACCTTAGAGGGAGAAAACCAGGCTGCTTTCTATTCCAAAATCAAAAGACAACATAGACTTCTTTGACCAGACACAAGAAGCAGCAGTGACTGATGCCAAACATAAAAGTTTGAAAGATGTCACCTATTCTCTAAACTATTCATATCTTGCCAATCCAGGGAGTGTGACCTGATGGAATTCTTTAAACATGAGAACCAGTCCTTTCCTGCATCGTTGAGTGAAAATGGAAACCTCTACAGTGGTACAAAGTCTCAACTTGCATTGCTTCTTCAATCCAAAGTTACATGTCCAGATTCAGTTCCACATGTGTCAGTTATCATCATCGATGGTTCAGCATTGGTAAGCACAAAAAATCAAAAACCTTCGAAGAGTATGCACAACTTGATTTGTTTCCAAAGATACTGAAATTCAGTTCAGCATACGAGAGGACTGACATTGTTTTTGATGTTTACTTACCAACAAGTTTGAAAGCTGAAACATGGACAAAACGTGGACAAGGTGCAAAGCGTCGGGTAACCCACAACGGCAAGCTCCTTCCCAACTGGCGAAATTTCTTGAGGGATGATGACAATAAAACAGCTCTCTTCAAGTTTCTGGCTGATAGAATCATTCACTAGCACAGGATCATGAAAATCTCGTGGAAATCACCAGAGTTGCAGATGTTGTTAGCAATCAGAATATCAGTTTTGAAGGACTAGCATCTTGCAACCATGAGGAATCAGACACAAGGATGTTTGTACACGCAAAACATGCAGTTAATCATGGTTACAAAACAGTACTGCTGAAAGATAATGACACAGATGTCCTTGTCATTGCAATCACTGTATTTCCAGTCTTGAAAGAGTTGGGCCTGGAGGCAATGTTCATTGAATTTGGTCAAGGAAATGACACAAGGTTTATTCCAGTACATGAAGTCATCAGCGTACTTGGCCCTGAAAAAGCAAAAGGCTTGCCCTTTTTCCATGCCTTTACTGGTTGTGACAATGTGTCAGCCTTTCGATATAAAGCTAAAAAGACAGCATTTCAGATATGGAATGTTTTACCTGACGTGACGGACGTATTTGTCAAGCTGAGCAGTCATCCACCAGTCATAACAAGTGAGGACCAAGCAGTTATTGACCAGTTTGTCATCACAATGTATGACAGATCTACCTCCCTCACAGAAATAGATGCTGTAAGATTGGACATGTTTGCTCGTAAACAGAGACCCTACGACTCCATACCTCCAACTAAAGCAGCATAACTGAACACACAAAGTGTGCAACATATCGAGCAGGGTGCATTTGGAGTCAAGCAACATGCTGTCACATGGAAATTGATAGTCCTGGCGAGTGGGGGGTGGAAGAAGCACGGCAATATATGGAAGATATTTTGGACAACACTTCCGCCAGTTGCAGAAAGCTGCAAGGAACTAACAAAATGTGGATGCAAGACACAATGATTTGGAAGATGCAAATGCTATAAATTCGGCCTTCCATGTACAAATTTATGCAGCTGCAATTGCGAGTGTTGAACGTGTGAATCCTGATGAAAACGCAAGAACAAGAAAAGAAACATGCGGGATAAACTGACATAAGTGTGTAAAATATAGCCTTTATTACACTCAAATGGTGATAAATCTTTATTTTGTCGTCAGAAATGGCTTTGTTGACATCAGAAACATATAAATTGATATATAATATGTGGAAATCGGTCAGAAATGAAGCATTTAGTTCACAAAATGAAAAATTTTACAATCCGTGGCGGCCATCTTGGATTTTCTGAGTGGCCAAAAAGTCTTTTCGGAAGAGTATACCATTGTGAGCAATTTTGCCAAGTTTCATGCTGAAAGTCTTACTCGGACACGGGTGACCGCACATGATATATATATGTATATAAATGTGTATATATATATGTATTATTAGATGTGCATATACATATGTATATATATATATATATATATATATATATATATATATATATTTATATATATGTATATATATGTATTTATAGTTATATATATGTCTGGGTATATATATGTATATATATATCTATATATGTATGTATGTGTATATATGTGTATACAAATGTATATATATATATATCTATATATATGTATGTATATGTATATATATATATTTATACATATATTTATATATATGTATTTATAGTTATATATATATATATATGTATGTGTATATATATGTATATAAATGTATATATATATATATATCTATATATAGTTGTATGTATATATGTGTATATATATGTATATAAATGTATATATATATCTATATATAGTTGTATGTATATATGTGTATATATATGTATATAAATGTATATATATATCTATATATAGTTGTATGTATATATGTGTATATATATGTATATAAATGTATATATATATCTATATATAGTTGTATGTATATATGTGTATATATATGTATATAAATGTATATATATATATATCTATATATAGTTGTATGTATATAAATGTATATATATACGTATATAAATATATATATATATATATCTATATATAGTTGTATGTATATATATGTATATAAATGTATATATATATATATCTATATATAGTTGTATGTATATATATGTATATAAATGTATATATATATATCTATATATAGTTGTATGTATATATATGTATATAAATGTATATATATATCTATATATAGTTGTATGTATATATATGTATATAAATGTATATATATATCTATATATAGTTGTATGTATATATATGTATATAAATGTATATATATATCTATATATAGTTGTATGTATATATATGTATATAAATGTATATATATATCTATATATAGTTGTACGTATATATATGCATATAAATGTATATATATATATATATCTATATACAGTTGTATGTATATATATGTATATATAAATATCTATATATATGTATATGTATATATGTGTATATATATGCATATATATATCTGTATATATGTGTATATATATGTATGTATATATTTATATATATATGTATGTATATGTATATATGTTTATATGTATATATATGTGTATATATATATGTGTATATGTATGTATACATGTATGTATATATATGTATATGTATATATATGTATATGTATATATGTGTATATGTATATATGTATGTATATATATATATATGTATGTATATATATATGTATGTATATATGTGTATATGTATGTATATATGTATGTATATATGTATAAATATATGTATATATCTATATATATATATGTATATATATGTATATATATATGCATGTATATATCTATAAATATGTGTATATATATGTATGTATATATCTATAAATATGTGTATATGTATGTATATATCTATATATATGCGTATATGTATGTATATATCTATATATATATATGCATGTATATGTATATACGTGTATATATATGTATGTATATGTATATACGTGTATATATATGTATGTATGTGTATATACGTGTATATATATATGTATGTATGTGTATATACGTGTATATATATGTATGTATGTGTATATACGTGTATATATATGTATGTATGTGTATATACGTGTATATATATGTATGTATGTGTATATACGTGTATATATATGTATGTATATGTATATACGTGTATATATATGTATGTATATGTATATACGTGTATATATAAGTATGTATATGTATATACGTGTATATATATGTATGTATATGTATATACGTGTATATGTATGTATGTATATGTATATACGTGTATATGTATGTATGTATATGTATATACGTGTATATATATGTATGTATATGTATATACGTGTATATATATGTATGTATATGTATATACGTGTATATATATGTATGTATATGTATATACGTGTATATATATGTATGTATATGTATATACGTGTATATATATGTATGTATATGTATATAC
>NC_136503.1:85455134-85475134 GCF_053919585.1 Euprymna scolopes | reverse complement strand
ATATTTTAGACAAACGGTTTTTTTTTTCAAATTCACACCCCCACTTTGAAATGTTTATTAAAATTTTTATAATTAATTTATGTGTCAAAGTTTTATATATCACCAATTTAAGATAAAAGATGAATAAAGAAAATATTCCAATTTAAAACAAAAAAGAACAGTTTTTTTGGAAATTTATCTGTAAAGTCCAAAGTGTAAAACCTTTTTTTAAAAAAAAGAACACGTTGATTTTTTTTTAAATAAAAAAAGCTCATGTTATGCTTACATCGTCAAGTAAATACCAGACGCTGACGGCAAATTTTTCTATCTTATTGAATGTTTTCTTTTTTTAGATATTAAAAAAAAATTAGTCGATGAAGAAGTATTAAAATATATCAATCAAAAACTCGTATATTTCATTAAAAGAATTTTTTTTAAATCGATGAAGGGGATTTTTTGTTCTAGGGGAAGTGAATGTGCGTTTCTTTTTTAACTACAGAGGATGAAAAATACTAATTTTTGTTAACACACGCAATAAAAAGAGACATTATTTATGCCCTTGGACGAAACCATACTTCATAAATTTCATTTTAGCAGCAGCAACTATTTAACGCTTCGCGCAAAACATGTTACAAAAATGCGATTTTCTAGGACACTCACTTTAAAAAATCCTTTTATTTAAAACATACATGGAATTTAAAATATAAATATGGATAAATTCTTAACAATGAAGAATGGAACTACCCATTCAATAATATTTATTTTAGGTAAGTGATTTTTTGGCATTTATATATATACATATATTTATAAGCATGTCAAAATATGTTCATTTTCTTTATATTTTTTAAAAGAAAACCGCTTTAAAGAAACAAATATTGCATGATTTGCTATTAAACCTGTTATTTTTTTAAATTAGGTCTTTGCTCCTTTAATTGAAAAAAAATAGGGTTTGAATTATATTTTCAGGTTATAAGCTTCAGAAAATAGTAATTTGAATTATTAAGGTTCTGATCATTTATAATGGCCACTTTCTGATACACCTATAGAACCTCTCCCAAACATACTGGCAATAATTTCGTTCTTCCGACCTTCCTTTCAGTCTTTCCAATAAGGGCGATTGATTTACTAGGATTTGTATTAGGAGCTGGGCACTTATTAAAATTATTTAATTGTTGAAGTTTTTGCATTTTGGTTAAATTTGTTAGTTTGCTCGCGCTAAAAGCCCACACAAAAAATTGAATAAAAGACAAAATTAAAAAGAATGGTACTCACGCAGAATTTAACCCCTCCCCCTCCCCGCACCGGATTCCAATTAGTTTAGGGTTCGACCGGCAATCACCGGATTCAGCCGAGCGTTGTTCAAATGTTGAAACACTAAACCAACATTTTATTTATTTTTTTTTTTTGCAGAATTAATTAATGATGGGAGTATTTTTTCCGTTTATTTTCTATTTAAAATCAATAGAATTTTACGAGTTAAATATTTTTAAATATTTTAATTTTACGAGTTAAATATTTTTAAATATTTTTTAATCTTTTTAATTTTGTCTCTTGATCAATTTCACCTTTTCTTGGGAAAAAAAACAACAACTTTCATTGATAAAAAAATGCAAAAGTAATAAAATAAATAAACAATACAAAATGCAATATATATATATATATATATATATATTATATGTTTGTGTGTGTTCGATAAATATTGGAAGTTGATTCGTAGTCAGAACAGGTTACGTCACGATTACAAATAAAAAATAAGGATTCCCAAAAAGCGTCAGATATTGGATTAATTGAACATAATTTCTTGAATATCACTTCCTACAAATTGAAAATCTATTTCTATTCTTGTTTCCATGGTTATTTCATTTCGTCTAATTCTTCACCGACTACATTTCTTCGCTTTTCGCCATTTCTTCACTGTTCACCGTTTTATTAAACACAAGGAAATTTCGTGAAGCTTTTGCAAATAATCTACTTTAGCTACCGATTTATTCTTACGAAAATACATTCGACCATATTTTCTTTTTTATTTCTTTTGTTATGAAGAATCGGCTCAGAATCGTGAGCAAATGAGTAGAAATAAAGTCGGAAACGTCGAATAAGTCTTCACTGGCAGGAATGATGTTCCCATTTTTTTTCTTTAAAAATGGAATAATTTCATTAGTTTTCTTTTGTGGGTAACGCGTCAAAACAGTTTCTGTCGAGTTGGAGTTAATCGAATTCTTCACACCAAAAACTTTTTTTGCTTCTCTTAAGAGAAACGGAAAGTCAATAATAAGCATTACGATCACCTCATTCCAAAGGTTCCTTATTTTGTTTGTTTTGTTATATTTTGTTGTTGTTGTTGTTGTTGTTGTTTAGTTCTTTTTTTGTTTGTTTGTTTTCGTTACGATGCGTTGCGCAAGTCATTGAAGAGTTCCAATCAATTGAATTAAACCCATATAAATCAAGATAACTTTCCCATAAGATAGGAAGAAGTAAATTTCTTTGCGAGATGAATTGATACCTGTTGACTCCCAATCTTTAATGAATCCACATTTCTGAATGTGACAAGCCAGAAGATTAAACGACTCAACATAGGAAGACTCATGAAGTCATGTAATGATTCCTGAAAATAGTCACCTGTGTATTTTAGAATAAAAATAAAAGAAAACCAGGAACTGTTTTGTATTAATTTTTATTTAAAATAATATCTCATACAAAAATAAGTAATCAAATACGTCATAGCCTAATATTTTTAGGAAAACATAAATAAAATGTTAGTACTCCTGTTGTTTACGAACCGTCCGTTTTTTTAATAGGATTTTCAAGTTAAATTCAATTTTTACTATATCACTGGATTATTAAATTGTTAGGTGAAAGTACATAATAGTTAACTAAGTCTCCCTTCTCTGTGTTAAGAATAGGTTTCGAACTAACAAAACACTATCCGTAAACTGCAGAAGTGCCAAAATGTATTTTTTTTTTAAATATATTTTTAGTTATATAACAGAAGTTTATTAAAGGGGATTAAATCTGAAACAACACCGTTGCTGTTGCTTTACTTTTGAACTGAGTCGCTTATAATTCTGAATCGTCTTGAATGTTTGCACCAACCACTATTTTATTACTTTTGAATAGGGTGCAAAAACTTGAGTCTAGGGTAGTAAATGCCGCACTGTCTGAAAAGCTCCAGATCCTGTCGTATTGCTGCATAGTTCATAACTCAGCTTGTTTTAAGTCAACTGGATGTGCAGATATCAAGCTAGCACATTTGCATGACTTCAACGAAAATACCTCCAACCTAGTAAGAGCAAAATCCCACCCCTTCACTGTGGACATCCATTGATATTGAAAGATATTCTTTTTTAATAACATCTTTCTACTTATCACTTTTGAATTCTTCCTGTTCCCTGTTTCCCCAAACTTACCAATGAAATTAAAACTAAAATGTAATATGAACAAACATTCTTGTAAACTCCCCACTTATTTTGCTCCTCTATCAAGTCTGATCCCTAAAACAATAGTATCTTAAGTATCAGTAGTAATATGCCTTTTTGCATTGAATGAATGTTTGAAAAAATAACTTAAAATTAACATTTTAATTAGTTTTACTCTCCCAACACTTAACATACAGTCCATTCGTAAGGATGCCATCCAAGCAAAAAAGCCTTATTTTCAAATATATTGTATACATGGTACATGTCAATGATTGGCAACCAAGATTGTGATGGGATTCTGCGCGCTTGCCTACATAGAACGGCTTCAAATACGAAATATTTCCCCTTGAGCAGCAACAGATGCGAAAGGACCGAGAATACAGCATTATCGATTTCATAAAGTGAAATCCTCCACCGTCGTGTAACGGTTGAAAATCCAGGCGAAGTCTGTCCTTCTCCGATTGTGTCCACCTCTGAATGTTGCAACCAAGAACTATCAGGCGCGAAACCGCAAATTAATCAAGAGTCAAAAGGTTGCTTCTTCGTCTTCCTTTGAGCGTTCTGAGCAAAACCTTCGCGTGCGACCGCAGTCTTGTAGTTCTCTGTGTTGGTGGTAAGCGGTTGTAATTCTTCGATTAAAGAATAATTGCAATCAAACAGGAACACTGTACAAATTATGATTCGTATTTTGAATAAGGGAAGTAAATTGGGTGATAGGATTTAATTAAGAGATTCTGTTTAAAGTAACTTCTGGTGGATAACCGTTTATTGTAAAGTTAAATGGATTATGTTCATGAGTGATATCAGTAGAGTTTTGACTTTATGGAGGAGGAGCTTATGAAATATTATTTATATTATTACTATTAAGATTACATTGGGTAATTCTGTCATGGTACTTGAGTAGATAACGTTGTTGTGCTTACAATCATTATTATGAAGGCAATTAGTAGGAACCCAGCAGTTGCAATTTGAGGTATAATTATTTTGTGGATTAGTCTTTTGGGCCTGAGCAATTTTTCTATTACAGTTTATTACGGTTTGTGGCAGATTCGGCATGGTAGAAAAAGATTTTTACTGTATTTTTTTTAGTATAGAATGGTATTTATGGGGGTATTTAAAAGAATTCTCTAAAATTTTGAAAAGATTTTCGAGATATTAGTTTTTAAGTTATTATACGGCAGGTGGTTGAACCATGAGTTATTTTTTCTTCTTAGTTTCCTGGATTTATTGGTATTTATATTATTCCTAAAGTTAGTAGGATGTTTTAATTGTTTATAGTTTTGATTATTGTTATCAGCAGCTCGGCTCTTCATATTAATTTTATTAATTGCCATTTTATAAGTTATATGTATATGATTTAGAGTTATGAGTTATAATTAGAATATGAGATTGCTTGGGAGTATCCGGAGTTAAACAGGGCATTGTTAAAAATTGGGAGTATTGTTAAAATATATCCTGGTTAGCTGAAAGCTTCGATATTCTATTTGAAACATTTGATACTTAATTAAAGACTTCACTGTAACTTGTATCATTCTATTTTATTTTATTTTATTTAACTTTACTTTATTTTCGAACCACTTTTGAACACCGTCTTGAACATTTTTCTAATCCCATTTTTTTCACTTTCAGGTCCCTTTATTTTTATGTTCATTTTTATTTTTTGTATATTTTATATATGTTTTATCTATTTATATATGTAATTCCGTATCCCAGTATTAACTGTTTCTATCTCCTCCCCTTCTTTCTCCACATTCTTTTCTATTTTTCCTATTTTTCCTTTCTTCTTTTATTAGTGGCTTCTCTTTAATAATCCCGAGTATTTCATAGTGGCTTATATTTGTTTATATATTACCTACATATATACTACCCTTCCGATTTACCTTTATATGTTGTAATTACCTTTAATTACTATTTACTATTTTATCATATTCATTCGTTCTCATTTCATTTCTTAATGTCATTAAGTCAGTTTTTTTATATTTACATTTTGTATTATTCTCTCCCTTCTTTCCTCTGATGAGAAGCAGTTGTAATGTTATGACCCTTTAGGCTGTGATCATAGTGTAGTATCTGTTAACTGTGGCAAGCGGGGTCAAGGGTCAAAACATTATTATTGTTATTGTATTCTTGTTAGTTAATTTGAGCGACTGGTGGTCGCTGGATCAGTTATTATGATTAGAAGAATAAACAATTTAAGTGCGGAAGAAATGATTGACGTGTGAATCGCAAAAGGAATGTGAAAATAGAAAATATATGTAAACATTATTTTGGGGTTTGAATAAACAAATAACTAGTTGTGGATTAGGTTGGTCTGAGACACGTAATTAGGTGACGTAAGAGAACACGTGATGTAGTTAGTTTTGAAGAGATTCAGAGAGTTGAGGATTGACCACCAGAGCGAGCAGACGTCTAGACAGGGGTGGACAGACAGCTAGGGAGCGAGCTGTAAGAATATAAATTTAGACGAACTGCAGATCCTGTGAAAACCATTTGAGACAATTGTAATAAATTTATATTATAAAAATATAAAGAGTTGTTTCACAAATAAGAACAGATGTCTCAATTGGATGATGTTGATCGTTTCATGTTCGTCACGGAGCAGCGGGAAGATACAGAAGAACTCTTCAAGAAAAAAGGTATGAAGCATATATTATTATTCTTACATATGAAGTGTAAAATATCCCGTGTGATAAGTTTGCACGTCAATATCATGTCCTCCTAGCTAAACAACATACATACGATACGTTTATTATCTGTCTGTTAAAAGTACAATATCTTACATCAACTAGATAACACATGACACGTTTTAATATATCATCTCCTCCAATATAAACCAATATACAACACAGTTATCTTTGAAATGCCATGGCCCAAAGAGTTTTTTTAATTAATTTTCCCTTAACTTTTCTTATTTTTCTAATGATATATTAAAGTTTTATATAACTTTTAATCCCCATCTTTCATTTATTATTGTTTCTGCTCTCTTAGGTAGTGTTGAGCTTTTCTTACCTTGATAAGTTTTGCTTTGTTAAAGATTTAATCATTAATAATATAATTATTTTTAATTTATAATCATATATATATATATATATGATCATAAACTAACATATATATATATACATAAATTAACTGAAATCTTAAAATACTTTGAGATTAAAGATTGTCTAATACTGTAAACTTAAATCTAATGTTTATTGTATAATATTAATATTGTTAAATTAAATAAACTTATATATATATATATATATATGAATAAGTTATGAAAATTAAGCTAAACAGAAGTTTACCCATTATGAGCTTGAAGAGTTCTTACGAGGATAAAACGCGGGGAATTCCGTGGAGTTTAACTGTCATATAGATTTCATAGCGCACTAACTAGCTCTGCTTACATGATATAAATTGACACATAAAATTTTGTAGATCCTAATAACATCTGTGTATACTAGACATTATGTATGCTATATATTTTAGTATATGCAGTAGTATTAGTATACTACATGTGTACGGAATAATGTGTGCATGTATGTTGGCGACGAAGTGCATACGGTAGTGTGAAAAGAGCAACAAGTAAGAGGGAGACAAAATCATGTTGGTGACAAAAGAAGAATAAATGATTAAAAATTGGATGAAAAATAATGGACTGAATAAAATAGGAAATATAAAATAGGTATGTAAGGAAAATGGAGCAATAGAAAAAATGGTAAACTAAAAATAAATGAATCAGTCAAAAGAATAAAAGAGAAACCATTCTTGTTTTTCTCATTCATTTTAATTTTGTTTCAATTGTTTGATTTTCCTTCGTGTTTCTATTTTATTCTTTCCGCCATTTTTACTCAATTTATTTCTCCAGGTGGTGTTACATTTTCTTACTCTACGATCAACCATACGTTTCACCTCCTACTCTCCTTACGCCTTCTCCTTCCTCTTCCATCTCATATCTACTTCACTTTGCATCTATTGTCTTTTTCATACCATTAACATGTCTCACTCCAACCTGGGTCTTTCCTTAATGCATTGTATAAAAACGCTAAAATTTTGTCTTCAAAAACCCACATCACCAAATGAATATGGTCAAACATTCGACTGAAATATCTTGTTCCAGTTTTTGATTTTTAAAAGAATGTTACTTTGTCCACATTTTCATAACCAATTTCGCATTTTGTCTGAAACTTTTATTTCAAAAGAATATATTACAATTAAACATTACTCAAGTCACGTATTGAGCACTGTTGAAGTAAAGAAAATTGATACAAAAACTACATAAAATAAAATATGTGTGCATACCTAAGTATAGGATATATATTATTCACCATACACGTCTAGTAATTTCAAGGTTATAAAAGGAGTTAATGAAGCATAAAACCTTGTCATTTTTATATTTATTATGTTGTTTTTTGATATTTTAGCTCTTGATCACAAAATGTAGCGAAATAACCGCACACACACATACACATACATGATATCTAAGAAACTCAACATTCAGTGTAGTAAAAACTCCTGGGGACATATACCCGAACGAACAGTTGGGAAGGACAACTACACTATTCACTATGACTACATAATCCCTACTGCTACATATCTTGAAAACGCAGCTGTTAAACCAGATATAGTGATTTGGGACAGAGCAAACAAAAAAGCGACCGTAATAGAGGTCAGTGTACCCAATGATACAGGGCTTAACAGAGTTGAGAGGGAAAAGATAACAAAGTATCAAGGACTTATGTATGATATGAAACGAAATTGGAAATTAAAAGACGTTTCAATTATACCAGTCATCATAGGAGCAACTGGGCTTATGAAAAAGAACTTTAAAAAGTACATAGCAAGCATACCCGGTGAACCAAGTGCAAGTGAAATACAAACGATTGCACTGAAAGGGACGGCTAGAATCCTGAAAAGATCTCTTGGTTGGACTCACTAAAATAGGGGTAAATGTCAGACATCTGGCTGGATGTCCCATCCCCTAGAAGAAAAAGTTTAAGAAAAATGAAAAAAAAAGGGAAAAACACACACACACGCATATATGTATTAAACATTTTGACTATATATATATCTACATATATAACTCTAACTCTCTCTCTCTCTCTCTCTCTCTCTCTCTCTCTCTCTAGATAGATAGATAGATAGATAAATAGATAGATAGAACATCAATCTCAAAGCTGACGTTTTAGAAAAATCAACTTAGTTAAACCAAAAAATTATTTTGAGTTTAGTCAAAATTTGATTTTTTTTAAATATCAAACTAAATATCTTTTTCTTTTGTATATTTTTTAAACATTTAAAATATATATATGTGTGTGTGTGTGTGTGTGTGTGTGTGTGTGTGTGTGTGTGTGTGTGTGTGTGTGTGTGTGTCTATATATATATGTGTGTGTGTGTATATATATATGAGAGAGAGAGAGAAAAAAATACGTATTGCAACGTAGACGTAAGCAGCGACTATGAATTAGGGATCAAATTAATAGCGACCAAAGTGGAAATTAGTGCAACACAATTTTGGTTCACATTACATTATAAGTTTTGCATGTTGGTACTGACGCTGCAACAGATAGCAGCGAGGAAATCGATGAAAATAGCTATTAGAAAGTTTTCTGGAATTTGGTGATCTCTACAGTGTAGGATTAGGAGTTTGCTGATTCTCGTATTTTAGAAGGATAAGACAAAATTGTTAGGTAGAATCAAATATCGATATGTTAGATGTGATGCTATTTTGTGTCTAATTTATATAACTTGACAAGATAATTTTATAGGTTAGATATATTTTGTTCTTAATCTTAACGTTTCATTATTCATAAACATTGTATTCATTAATTCAACTTCTCCTCAAGGTGTAAGCTCTGTGGTCGTTACTGATTCCGCTGTTCATGCGGCCAGGAGATTTAATTTAGTAGTATAAAGTCGCTTTCATAAAATGTGTTCTTTCTCTTGCTTTTACACATTGACACACACATACACAAATGCAAACACAGTTGTGCACATACACAAAGTCACTACCCTTACTGTATGCCTTCTGACCAAGCATAATTCGGAGATTATCATGACTATTGCTACCAACATTGCTGACTAATTCATGGTGCGCTCACAATTATCATTCCAAGTTGCGATTGTCGCTTCTATTATATTCAATACATCTTTAATTCACTCTTTCTCTATTCATCTACCTCTCTATCTCTAGCCCTCTTTACTATATCAGATGAACAGATAATTTTATTTTAATATTCACTTCACGATGTACATGTTTCATATTGATTTTAAACTACATAATAAAGAATGGCCAGATATTGCTAACTCTGTTCTCACTGTGAGTGACGTAAATAAGGATTCAGTCCGTCCGAACTTCACAGCTATACCCAATCAACGATGTAACTATATTGTGAGCCTTCAAAGATACTCGCCTACTCGGAACTCAAAGAACAATTAAGTATTTTATTTATCTCCTCTGCAGGAGGTTAGATACAAGGCTATGGGTAATTATAAAAAGTTAGAATTTAAAAATAAAGCACTTTTGCACAAAAAATTCTTTAGCAGGCTCGTCGGCATACGTTGGGAGCCTGTCTCTGCTTTATCGATATTTTCATGGCAAGTGCTCAGTTTGTGGTCCCTCGTCAACTTTCACGAAAAACACTCGTTTGGCAAAAACCACTATCAATAATTTCCCACACTCCTTGTCTGTGCCTAGACCTAAATGTAGATTCCACGAACAAAGCTTCTTTCTAAGAACTGCACGCCTGTGGAACTCTGTTCCGATTGCCTGCTTTCCAGCTGACTACAATCTGATTGTTTTCATTTCCAACGTAAACAAGTTCTTAATGAACCGCCCCCCCAGGTAATCCAAGTTATAAAATTCCCACTACTTATGTTTACTACGCTATAATCACATTGACTAATGTATACTCATTAACCCTTATCCTCGAGTGGCCTCCAGGCCTTGATAAGTGGTGTCTCCTGTATAAAAAATAAATAAATAAACTAAGCCCTTCTTACAAAGACGGTAAAGCATGAAAAGGTGGATTTCTGGAGACTGGGCGAAATCATATTTCAGCCAACAAAAAGGAGCTATTAACACTACAAGTAACTCTCTATCGAATTGATTCCCGAGCATGTATACCTAACTTTTTTTTTTTTTTTTTTTTTTTTTTTACACAGTGATCACCACTTATCAAGGCCCGGAAGCCACTCAGGGATAAGGGTTATTGCAAGTACATTAATTTAGGAGATGTGCTGAAGTGTTTACTTAAGGGGCGGTTCATTAGGAATTTGTTAACATTGGACTTGAAGACATCCAAGTTGTAGTCCGGAGGGAAGCAGGCAGACGGAACAGAGTTCCACAGACGTGCAGTTCTAGGAAAGAAGCTTTGTTCATGGAATCCGCATTTTGATTTAGGCACAGATAAAGAGTGGGGGAAATTTTTCACAGTGGATTCAGCTAGACGGGTGTTTTTCGTGAAAGATTGGCGAGGGGGGACCAGAGACTAGAGTTCAGACGAGCATCTGCCATGGAAATAACGATAAAACAAGGACAGGCTCGCAACGTCTCTTCTGTGGGAGAGAGGTTGCAGGGTAGAGAAAAGGGCATCCCCCACTAAGCCACGAAGTCTATTTTGTACTCTGTCAAGGCAGGATAGGCTGTTTTTAGCAGCTCCTGCCCAGATATGGCAACAGTATTCCATCCTTGGACGTACTTGGCTTTTATATAGATAGAGAATTGCATTAGTAGTGAGATATCTTCTGGAACGGTAGAAGGATCCCACCATCTTTCCAGCGACCTCACCCAGACGAGAGTCATCCATCACAATTGATGCCAGCTGGGGATCAGAGCGTTGATGATGTAAGGATAGGAGTTTGGTTTTGGATGCATTAAAGGTAACCAGCCACATCTTCCCCCACTGAACCACGCGCTCGAGATCAGAGGATAGAGAATCAGAGAGAACTTTGTCATTTGCAGCCTTTGATGTGTTGCTGTAGATGGTTGTGTCATCAGCATAGATGTCAACGAATGATTTAAGTATGTGTTTAGGGAGGTCATTGATGTAGATCAAGAAGAGATTTGGGTCCAGAATTGACCCCTGGGGGACTCCAGCATTTATATTGCAGGCCTCCGATTTTTGTCCATCGACCACTACTCTTATGAGCCTATCGGAGAGAAATGATTTAATGATTGAGAAAACATTTCCCGTTATACCGTAGCTGGAAATCTTGTGAAGTAGACCCTTATGCCATACCTTGTCGAAGGCCTTTGATATGTCAAGAGCAATTACCCTAGAAAGGAAGCCTTTGTCAAGAGATTCACTTATCCTGTGGGATATAACCGTCAGCACATCTGCGGTAGATCTTGCAGAGCGGAAACCATATTGAGTGTCACTAAGAAGGTTATTCCTGCTGAGGTGGTTGACTATTTCTCTATTTAATATGGATTCCAGCAACTTACTCATAACACAGAGGAGACTTATAGGTCTGTATTGAGAGGGAGATGACTTATCACCTGAATTCTTAACTGATACGAATAAAACAATTAAATATACAATTGTTATATCGCACAAAAAATGCAGTAAGATAGTGAAAATATACATAATTACTTTATTAAGTGGAACAAGTATAAGACGTATTTACAAAAAAATGTGGTGAGCAGTTGTATCAAAAATATGTGCAAATGTGTTTAGATGTAAAAGAATCGTCAGAATGAGGAGTGCCAGCGTGCTTACAATTTTTGATAAAAATATTAGGTGCGCCTGCATTGGCACGGTTGGGTGAAAGTCATGATTGGCGGAAAGTGGGTCTGCACTTATTGATTGCGTCATTCATGGCGCGGAGTTGATTATCAAGAGCGGTGGTACACTATGGTGAAAGTCAGTTGCGCAAGGTTTGCAAGTAAGTCCACAGGGCCAAGTACAAGTGAGTCTGTACTTCTGTTAAATCGCATCGTTCGAAGTGATGGGTTACCTGTGTCATCGAACGTCCAGTTATTGTGAGCGCAGCATCATTCGTCTTCAACTGATGCAACTTCTGCCACGGTGTTGTTAGTGATGTCCTGGAATTTTATGGCGCTTAATGAATATCCACAAAAGTTGGTTGTCGCGTCTGTTGCTGGGGAGAGTTTTTAGGATTTGAAGAGTTTTGTTGATGCTTGCTGAGCTTGGCTTTTGTACAACAAGTATGAAGCCAAAAGTGTTGGTTCTTTGCTGAGTTTGTTAAGATGTTCAAAATCTTGGTTACTCAAGTCTGAATGGAAAGTCGTCTTTTTTACCAGCTGTTGCCTGTGTCCGCAAATCACGTTTGTGTCACCACTTGTTGCAAATAGCCAACAGGTTGTGGTGCATATCGACCATACAATTAAGAAAATAGACGCAGGCAAAATACGGCAAATGGCAAAGAAGAGAGTAGAAACGCAGATAAACAGTTATAACAGAAACATTGTATTTATTACACTATAAATAAACACGGAAACTGGACAACAAGAGAAAGTCGATCGATAAAGATTCTGGAAGCAAGAAAAGTTGGATAACAGGAAATATTGAATGTCAGCGGAGACTAGATGCACTGGAATGCGAGGCGTGGAATAATTTGCAAAACTGGAGATGTGAAACTGGATCTTGGATAACATGGCAAACAGTGACGGATGTGGATGCCCCTGAGGTGTGATATCTCTCAAACAGGTCCGATCAATGTGGATGTGACCAAATCCCTGTTCCAGGATCAAGTTCATTCCAGCATCTTCTGTTCCTGTCGATCCAACCCTTGGCAACGTCCACACGTTCCAGACCTACCTGAGACATCTCATCACACGTCAGCGACATCTACATCAATCTCCGTGTGACGGGACCTACCTGAAACGTCTCCTGACACCTCATGGACGTCCATTTCAATTTCCGTGTGACATAACTCCATACTGTTTGGGATTCAGTTTCCACATGTCCAGCATTTCTGATTATGGAGTGCCCCGCATTTCTGTCGATCCGGTTTCCGCTACTGTTCACATACAAAATTTCCAGTTCTTCAACCTTCTTGTTTTCAGAATCTTCGTCAATCGACTTTCTCCAGTTCTACTACCTTTTTATGTTTTATTTCGAGTGAAATAAATACACATTTCTTTTATAACTGCTTATTAGCGTTTGCCTTACTTTCTTTGTGATTTGTCGTATTTTGCCTGTGTCTACTTTCTTTTTAAATCTTTGAAAAATAAATTAATAATTTTATTTGGTGAGCCCTATATTGCTAATATACCATCAAATAAGAAATACTTTGAATAATCGATACCAAAAAAGAACATTTCGATAAATAACTGCGCATTTTGCTAAAAATACGATAATTTCTTTGGGCAATTGTCGTTACGTGATATTTCCTCACCTATGGTAGATCATAAATACCTACAAACAGTTATTATTTACCCCTTTTCCTTTTTTGCTGTGACTTGCACTTGACTTAGTTTAAAGTGTGGGGCACTTTTGTATCTACCACACTCTTTCGTCCAGAAACACTTGGTCTTGATAGCAAGACAGGAATAAGACGAGCAAGCATGATACTAGATGCAAGAGTTGTCTCCACCGCGCATACGACGCCTAGCATTCCCAAAATCGTCACCCATCAATTACTGGCCAGCCTCATCGTTGTTTAACTGAGGGGGTTATTTAGCCAGCAAATATATTAAAAAAAGTATTAAATCCTTATAAAGTTGATTTTTCACTTAATCGTCAAAACAAACATTAAAAATAAATGGAAATTTACAGGACTAAATGACTATTATTAATTTTTAGATTTGTTTAATTTCCCCACGCGAAATCTATAGACTTAGATAAAAGACGGAATTATTTAAAAATCAGGTACTTATGTTATAATATTTTTTAATATTCTTATAGCAAATCATGCTAAATCCTATTTAGACAAAAAGAATTTATTGATTCCAGAAACTTTTAAAGAATGTTCCAATCGAGACAAAAACGACGGTGAATGGTGTTCGTTTTTTTTGGGGGGGGGGGATCTTTTTTATTTTTGAAAATTTTAAATTTTAAATTCTATCAAAATATGAAAAGTTTTATTATTTTGATTTTCATATAAAATTCAGACTTTTATCTTTCTGGAAAAAAGTTGCTAAAGAATAATCGATTTTAATAGATTTTAATTCGTTAAAAAAAATCAACTTGGTTTTTCTACCATAGTATAACTGAATTCGTTATGAAAATCTAGTAGTGATAGTATAGATTCAGCTTCAGAAAGTTATGCAGCATAATCACGTTTATACACTGATTCTCATTAGATCACCCATACCAGGCGCTGTATGTAGGAGGACGTCAACACCTCTCTGCAAGCACTACAAAAATCTACCATCGTACTCACTTGACTCGGATATACACGCGACTTGGGACTGTTTGTGAATTTGTAGTTCCCATGATCATCCTTCGGGCGAAGCAGATTCAATTCCTTGGTGTTGATGGCGCTGGGTTTTTTACTGACAGATAGATGCCAAATCTCCATTAGTAATAGAAGTTGGCGGTTCAGGCAGGAATATATCACATATTCATTAATAGAAGTAATAGTATATCAGACATGCATGTACCAATTTTTTATTAGTAATAGACTTAATATCGTTGCAGCTTTAAACTGACAGATACTACATATCCATAGTATTTTTATGAGATTAGTTTGTTTTTTCTGTTCGGCTTGATTAAAAGTAATACATTTTTTGGCCCATGAATACAGAGACCACTGATGTAAGAGGCTATCTCTAACCTCTCACACATGCTCATAACACTAGTTAGGTAATACATGTTAAATGTTGTACCAATTCTCGGTATTTATTTTCTTCACGCCGTGTTACATTGATTTAAATTAAATAGCATATTAATAGATATTTTAAATTATTTTATATAAATCACTAAAAGATTTTACTTCTATTTCTCTAATATATTCTCCTTTCTATTCCAATTTGTATACTGACTTACTATAGAGTCGTCTATTTTTAATGTATACCAGTATGCTGGCTAATTTTTATGGAAATCACTCGAACAAGGCACGAAACCACTTAATGTAAGGATCTAATAAGAACATAAGATGATTATTGCAATAACCTTAGTCTTGAGGTCGCGTAAATAGAAACAAAAACAATAAGCAGGAAGAGAGTTCCACAACCTGTCAGTCGTTGGAAATAAAACTATCTGAATACGAAGCTGTATTGCAATGAGGTATTAAAACAACGCATTAATGGAAACCTCGAGACCAACGAATCAAACGAGTTGGGACAAAGGAAGCGAGGAACATGTCAGACAATTCTGAGGAACGCGTGCCATTATAGAATTTGTAGAAAAGACTGAGACTAGCAACATCACGTCTGTGGTAGATAGGTTGCAGTGAAGAAGAAAGGATAAGGTCAATAAAATTACAAATACGTTTCTGGAATTTAACAAGAACCTTCAAATGGGACAGAGATTCACAAACCCAAATATGACAGCAATACTCTAAATTTAGTCTGATAGTAGATTTGTAGAGATAGAGAATAGCTTCCGGTGTAAAAACGTGTTTGGAGCGATAGAGAGAACCGATTTTACGAGAAGTAGAAAGAACAATGGATTTAATATACCGACTCAAAAAAAAAATTGATGAGACAGAAAGACTAAGAGATTTCTTATCGAGAGCAGGCCCATCCATAATAATCTCAGGAAGAAAAAGGATATGCCTGTGATTGAAAGACAATAGTTGAGTGTTAGAAAGATTAAACGAAATAAGTCAATTGTTTCCACAATCCATAACTGAACTCAGATCAACTTCTAGATCAACTGCATATTTCAACTGATCGGTGGTGTAATCAGCATAAATATTAATTCGCTGAAAGTCATTTATATAGAGAAATAACAATGCTGGATCTAGAATAGAGCCCTAACACTGGTATTAATAGGAAAAGATATTAAAGATATTTCATCAAGAGTTACTCACAAGCTTCGATCAGAAAGAAAATGCCTAACAATGCCAAGAACTTCCATAACCTCGAAGTTATGTAGAAGACCAGGATGCTACACACTGTTGAATGCCTTTGAAATGTCAAGTGCAATGACCCTACTCTCGCCTGAATTATCCATAAACCGACAGATCTGATCAGTTACAATAATTAATAGATCAGCTGTTGAACGAGAACCACGAAAGCCATATTGAACATTACTTAAGAGTTTCAGACTTTCCAGAAAATGAACAAGTCTACTGTGGACCAACCTCTGAAAAACTTTGCTAATAACAGAGAGAAAACTAACAGGACGATGTTTGGTTGGGTAAAACTGATCTACAATATTTTTAAAGACAGACAACAAAAATATTTTCAACAAGAACAGAAACAAAGATTGAAATTCATTTCAAAACTCAGCATTTTTTAGCTACAGCAGATCGCCTATCAGATAAAATTATATTCGTTGGAAAACAGCGTGATTGCTATTCTTGGCATTTTCCGGTAGAGGCACTTCAGGCGATCTTAAAACGAAACGAAACGATCTTCTCAACGAAAAAAGTTTCATTATCTCTTTACCAAGGCGGGATGATGTGACACAAGAGTTGGAACGTAGGATGGAAAAGAAGCACCCTACGGAGAAAGGACTCCTGCTTTAAAAAAATGCCTTGGATCCCCGTCGCCTTAGTCGATTAATAATACACTTCTCAAAGGAAGAAAGCAAATTTTTCTAGGGTAGACATCCTAAAATTGCGTAGAACTAGCAACATACTGCAGTCAACACGAAAAAGGTCTTTTCAATAATGGCGCCAACAGAAGTGAAATAGCCTCGAAATATGTTATTAAGATTGAACCGAACCTTGCTATAAAAAGCAGGGTTCTCTGATGCTGCAGTATCTCATCCTCTACTGGAATGACTGTCAAGGGCGCATTTGCAACTGGTATGAAGAGAAAAAGATACCCAATCTTTGGATGGTTGAGAGATTGCTAAAATACGCGCATGCAGTGTTGATGATAAAATGGCTCACTTTCCTCTGGACTTCAGCATTGATTTCTCTTTTTAATTTGTTAGCTTATGCCAAATTAGAATTGCGAATTTTTGATTCGTTTAGAATTAGAACGTTGTTGCTTCACAATAAAATATGTTATTTTCATCCAATGAAATAAATAATAAAAATCCAAGGAACGCGGTAAGGTTTAGAAATAGAAGCAACTGAAAAAAACTCTTTAAAAAGGGGGCAACAGGAAGAGATAGGGCGAGGAGTGAGAGGGGCAAGGGGGGTAAGAGGGTCGTAGTGAAAGGATGATTCAATATTGATAAGCAATTTCTTTTTTCTTTTGTTACTAGAATCCAAAGCGAGGCTGGCCATTGTAACAAAAAAAAAAGAGTCGGATTTTGTCCAATGGCCAAACATTATTCTTCTGAAATACGCTGCCATGATGGTCTTGACTCGCCACCCTTGTCGATACGAAGGCGTGTCTATCTAGAGGAGTCGGGGATGAAGGGCATGCAAAATAGACGAAAAATGTTACTGCATAGGCTGGGTTGTTTCCTACTGCTGTTAGAACATCTCAACAGAATTAAGGGACAATTGATTACCGCCAATTCAATAGTCAATGATGATGATGATGATGATGATGATGGAAAAGGGAAGAGTAACAAACGATATTGATACTTTTTTAAGTAAAAGATGGATCGATTCCTCGCATGAGTCTAGTATTCTATATATTTAACGACGGAATATATATATATATATATATATATATATATATATATATATACTAGCAGAAGTATCCGTCGTTGACTGGGTTCACAAACAGCATACAGAAAATGGATTGTGATTAATGAAAGTATGATAGGTTATGAAAAGGAGGGGGTTGTAAAGAGATAGGTTTTGATACTAAAAAATTTTACCCTAAGCAAAATATGATGAAAGTAAAGATAATTTTCGCGAAAATATATTTTTTTATATCGATTTTCTTTCCATTCGTAGCCAAGAGTGACCAACAAAATGATGTTTCCTTAAAAAGAGAAAATTTTATATATATATATATATATATATATATATATATATATATATATATATATATATGATAATATAAATATACAAGAAATAAATGTTACTATAGTCAATAAAAGTTACTTTTATGGTAGAAAAGTTCATTGGTTTGTATTTTTAAGTAGTTTATAAAAAAAAATTTTTTTTAATTCACGAACCGGTTTTAAAAACAATCCAAATGACAGCGACTTTGAAATGGAGAGCCCCGTTTTCAATTTTAAGGAAAGCACCTGAGCATTCTGTGTTAACAATTTAAGAGAGTTTCATCAACTTAAGGAATATTTATAAACATATTTTAATGTTTTCCGTTATTTTGTGGTTGAGGAATATTCGATTATGGCATGTGTAGTTTATATAAAAATTCATTTAAGGAGCTATCGCCTCAAATTTCGTTTTAATTTCGGTTCGCTGAAATTATTTCAAGTAAAGAGCATTAAAAACTATTTCAAAACAAAAAAAACATGAACTGAACTTTTATTGACTATGGTAACATTTATTTCTTGTATATTTATTTTTTCGGGTAGTCGTTTGTTCGCTTTTCTGCTAAACGCTCTTACTAAATAATATCGACGAAATATCGAAAAACAAAGAAACAAAAACAGTTATGAAAAATAATGAAGCTTTACTTACTTTAGTAAAATAATCCGAAACAGCAAAATGGGATATTAAAAAAGTAAACACGTAATTACTTTAGTGCTTTAAAGCAAAGAATGGATATTAATATGAATAAGAAGAAAATGGCGCCCTTTTCAAGCAGAACAGATTCGTTTCAGTTTTACAATATTGAACGGAGTAGTATTGCGCCGCCAGATTCAGGGCTGCACTATTGTAATGTAAAGAACACACAGCAAGGGTTGTAATCAACTGAATGCCTTCTAGTACACTGACAAAAAAAGCTTAAACAGATATATAAATAAAAATAAAAAGGATATGTAAATGTTTTTAAAAAGACACGTAATCACGTGAGCAGGATTTTTCCTTCTTTTAACAAATAACGTTCTTATTTTTTATTATTTATCTATTTTCGAAAGAGTTTCACGTGCAAGTGGAGAAGGAAAAAACAGAGTTATGCAAAATTTGTATCGAGAATTGTCTAAAGTTCTGACTTTTTTTGGCTTTCACTTTAATAAGAACGTGACTTTATGAGGTGAATTTATTCGACACAATATGATTCAACTCAAAAAAATAAATAAAAGCTAACGTGAATTAAGATTAAAGTAAAGGTGTTATTGTGGACCCTCACCCATTTTAAAAAACCTTGTTAAACTTTGGAACATATTTACATTTCATTGAGGTCAGGCGCGAACGAACACCAAATAATTTTATTATACCATATTTCTTCAAACTAAAACATAACTATCAAACTATACTTACATAAAGAGATATAAAAAGTCCTTGTTGAAGTTTGTGCCATCCATGAAGTACAGGCGCGAATACAGACCCCACAATTTTATTATACCATCCCTATTTAACTTAAAACATACTTATTAAAGTATTCTTATTTACATCTATATCAAAAACCCTTGCAAACGTTTTTTTTTTTTTTTTTCATTTTTTATTTCCATCCTTTGGGGGCCAAGCGCGAACACAGACCCCACAATTATGAACCACCGTTCTGCC
>NC_136503.1:85437634-85450134 GCF_053919585.1 Euprymna scolopes | reverse complement strand
GCAGACACGACTTGTGTCCGCTCTTCAATTTATGCGTTTTATCGGAAGCCGAAAATGATATATTTTTATTTTTAAAATATCTTCTTTATTACAGCGTTCAATTTTCAGTCGGTTGACTCTCGTTAACTTCATATAATTCATTTACTGAAGAGAAACCAAAGCAAAGAAACCAAACCCTAAAAGGCACAATCAGTTACTTAGATGAAGCAAGGATATCGCGTTTAAGGATTTGAGAAAGCGTGGAAAGAGCATAAAATTTCACATTGACCCTGAAAATATCGTAAAAATTGAACCAATGGAAAAATTTTGATAGATTTTTAAAGTTTAAAAATTGAAAAATATTTAACTGGTAAAATTCAATTGATTTCATTAATCATGGCTGCATGAAAGTGCGCCAGCACTTTGTAAACACTGTTTTTTTTTTTAATAAAAAATACTATTTCTATTATTTTCAAACAACTTTAATTTTGGAAGTATAATCCATAAAGAAAATAAACAACCCACTTTAAAAAGAGAAATTATGAGGTTTTTTTTCTATTTTATTCGAAGTTTTGTGTTAGGGGTGTCAAAAATTCTTATAAACTTCTGATACACCTACTACTGTGATAAGGTTAAGATTATTTACATTTTCCTGTGGTTGTTTTTCTATATGTTTTGTCATCTTTTCGTATTTCAGATGAAGTGAGTTATAACAGTTTCAATGGCCTGTTATTGCGTCCAACACTTTACAAAATACATAAATATTATGTTATAATATATTATATTATATCATATTAGAAAACTCAAATCGTCTTGCTTTTGCGTTGAAACTGTGTTTCTGGTTCCGGTTTACCATGCGCATGCGTTAAGAAATAAAAATAAAGCCATGAAAGCTTTTTTAATCGACAATTTTTTCTCATTTAAAATATACACATAAAAACAAATCTGCAAATCGCTTTTGCTGTTTTTTATATCAGAATTTTACGAATCTTATTTTTCATTACAACTTGGAATCATTTTCAAAGAAAAGCAAAACAAATGTTTACATTAAATGTCTTTTATATATTCTGTAATAGACAGTTTAAAGGTAACAAAATTACTTAAATCAGCTTGCCCAGTCATTGAAAGCGTGATGATATAAAGAAAATTCTTAACAGTCAACACATAATAACATCTAACTTTTTTATAAATATTTTTTAAAAATTGTTTTGAGTTACAAATTTAAAAAATGGGCAGGATTGGAAATGTTACATTGCAAACGAAACAATAATATCTATATTTTAGAAGTTAAAAGTTTTAAATACGTAGAAATTTTTTTTCAAAAATAAATATAAACGATTCTTTTAATAATAAACACGTTATATTTATTTTAAACAATATATACAGAATTTTTTTAAATTTGAAGCAATATAAATAAAACTTGTAATTTTTAACAATATAAATAGTTTTATTTTATTATAAACAATATCAACAGAATGTTTTAACAAAAATCGTTCACGTCACAACTCGTAAAAAGTATCGTTCCGATTGTATTTTAATTGCAGATTAATTTTCAAACACAAAACGAAATGTTTTTCTAATGTAAAAAAGAAGTAATTCATCAATCTACATACATTTTAAAATATTTGGTATTTTTACGACTTAAACAAGCGTAGTTTTTGTCTTAAAGGGAATCAAAATCTACTTGGGGGCCTAATATGTTTCAACGGCTTTTAAAAATTATATAAAACTAGCGGAGGTACCTGGCGTTGTCCGGTTTTTTGAAGGTATATGTGTAAGGGGGGATAAAGTAAAGAATAAGCGAAGTAATAACCCTGTTTAAATATTTAAAAAAAACGATGTTAAACTTTTTTTTTAAAAATAGGCAAAATAAAAACAAAACAAAAAACTTTTCTAAAAGAAGAAATCGGAAAAACAAAAAGCATAAATCAGGGGAAAAAATGATGGACGTGTTTGGAAAAAACAAAAACGAAAAACACCGCGAAAAGCGGAAAAATAGCATAAATAACCCTTCGATTCGTTGAAATTCCATTCCAGTTTTTTTTAAGCAGCTATGAAGAAAACTCAAACCGGTGTTCCTTCGTAACTGTCCCTTGTGAACGATCCCGCAACGGTGTTAAGTGGTGGCGGGGGAAGGAGGAACTTATTAAAGAGAAATGATTTTGCCACTTTCATTGATTTTAACCGATTCTGGCAGTGAACTCTCACCAGAAAAAATATAGGAATCTACGATTTTCGAGGAAGTAGAGAAGTAATAGGCCTATAACACACCTCAAATATTGTGCTGCAGTTTGTGCATATTACATTTGCATGAAATTTCTTGATTTTTAATCCTATTAAGGTCAAAATCAGAGGGGGAAAATGAGTTCATCATATATATATATATATATATATATAAGGATAAGAAAAATTTAATAAAATAATAAGAAGTAAACATTTTAGAGTTGTGGATCACTTTCCTATATAAATTTTACGTTCACTTCTTGGCCACGTAGCGGTAAACGAAACATATAATCGTTAGCACATTTTCAAGTTTAGTGGGGAGGCCAGAGGCAAAAAGAGGGAACGGAGTGGAGGTCAAAAGTTCGAAGCATTTTTAAAATCCGTAGACACACTTCGTGTACGTGTGTAGGGGTGAAATTGATTTTTTAAGATTTGCTTTGAAAAGGCCTCGCCGTTAAATATTACTTAATTATTATTTCTCGATATTTTTAAGGCTGTTAGCACACACAAAAAAACTAGGGAGATCAAATACAATGCACATTCTATCCTTGCGTGCTTTTTTCTTTTCGTCTTTTTTCGTTTTTTTTTTTTTTTCAACAGATTACACCCTTATTAGATAAAGGATTTTTCATTTAATTTAAAGGTAATGATATCAAGACCTTTATTATCCAATGTATTCTGTATTGTTTTCACTGGTCACCATGTTTGTTTTTGTGCCCGCGTGCATTCAATTTTTGCGCGTTTATACATCAATTTGGTATACTCACTTCCTTTCACTTTTATACATTAATTCTGTATACTCACTATTCCATAGCTACCTATAACATATACTGATCCAACGGGTCACGATTAGTCTAGTGTGTATATATATATAAAATAGACTACCCTTGATCCGTTGTTCTCCTAGTATATATATATATATATATATATATATATATATATATATGAAAACAGTATATATTTGAAAACCCATTGATTAAGAATTTTTTATTATTATAATTCTTTGTTTGAATTTTACTGATCAATAAATATTGTGATTTATTCAATTTTATTGTCATCATTTTTATTTCGTATTTCTTTCAATACTTTACCCATTTTATTGGGCTTTTTATTATCTTGATAGGTTCCAATTTTAAGATATTGTTTTCATTAACTTTTGTATTTATATATATATCTGTGTGTGTGCGTGTGTGTGTGTGTGTGTGTGTGTGTGTGTGTGTGTGTGTGTAAAGAAAAGATTTAAGCATCTACAATGGACATCAGATGATCATATATGAAACGCTTGTGTTGATTGATTAGATCTTATGAATCTGCAGGACCTATTAGAAAAATCAAATACAATAAAACACAAAGATTAACAGATTATGTTAAGGAGACTTATTCAATAGATTACAAAATTTATTATATAATTAAACATTGAAATATTTTAATCGAGCAAAAAATGCACAGGTAAACAGGTATTTTTTTCACTAATGACGATGCTCAAAACATGAAAATCAATTGAAAAACAAAACTACACTGTTTTGTAATTCTGAATTGAAATTGATAAAGTCTATATTTTGATAATGAAAATCATAAAAGTTTTTCGAGTTTTACTTAAATGTAAAGTGATTATAATAAAGTAGTATTTTGAAACGCGTGTGCGTATGGATAAATATTGTTAAGTGCTCCTTTTTAGAACTGTGTTATATTTTTCTTTACTTTTAATTGTGTTATAAACTCTGTAATTCATCGAATTCACCATAGCAAATAACAAAACGCTCAACGAAACGGTAAGCAAAGAATTCATTAATGTCTCTTGGCGTATTTATTGAAGATATACATCCTAACCATTCTCATTAACTATTCATTACATTCAATCCATCTTACAGTACTTGCTCAAACAAACCTTTCTAACAGAAGGTAACATAAACTTTCACTATCTACTATTTTTATCACTAAAACCATCATCAGAATTACGTTGTGCAAATTTTCAAAGTACAAAACGATTAATCTCCATCCCATATATAATATTTTGATTGCAGAAATTCTCCTCTAGACCAAAATACAGTCGGGTTTGCAATAACAGACACCACATACAAATTTATTATGTCTAGACTATTAACCACTATCTGATGTAACTTTAGAATGATATTTTAGACACATTTAGTCGTTATAATAAAATCCCACATATCATCCTAGGAGTAACACCATCACAATCGTAATTATCTTTAGAGGAAGTAGTTCCGATTGTTCCCTCTAAATATCACGTCCTCTACCTCCCTCAGTCAACACCGGGTGGCAATATACACGTTATATATATATATATATATATATATATATATATATATATATATATATATATTGTGCTTGCATGCTTCGTAACTAGATCATAGACATAACATATAACATATTTTCCCTTTTCCGTTACAAAAATAATAAAGTCTCCCCGGACTAATTCTGTTCATTTTGATTAGCTGAGCTCTGAACATTCCTATATTCCGGGTTAACAATATTCGCATGCTAAACAAAGCTTATGTACCATTCTAATATGGCGTCGCAATGATACATATTTTTGCCCTCTGAGTAAATTGCTGCGTTCATTTTCTTACATTTTACGGCGCCAAAAATATGAACACCAGTTTATATTTCCGCTCTCTCTCTCTCTCTCTCTCTCTCTCTCTCTCTCTCTCTCTCTCTCTCTCTCTGTATTTATTCTTCCCAATTCTCTCCAGCTCTCTTTTTCTCTCTCACTCGCTTTTTATGTTGAAGAAAAAAACGTTTCATGGCAAGAAAAAACAGAAAATATTTACCGACCTCAACATTTTCTCCCTCTCTCCCTCTTTCTCTCTCCCTCTCTCTCTCTCCCTCTCTTTCTCTCTCTCTCTTTCTCTCTCTCTCTCGCTTTCATTCTCTTTCTCTCTCTTGCTCGCTCACTTTTTATTCCTAAAAAAACGAACAAACATTTTACGGAGTCAACGTTATCTACAACAGTTTTTATTTCCCCCTCTTTCTGTTTCTGTCTCTGTTTGTGTGTGTGTGTGTGTGTGTGTGTGTGTGTGTGTGTGTGTGTGTGTGTGTGTGTGTGTGTGGCACTCTCCCTCTCTCTCTCTCTCTCTCTCTCTCTCTATATATATATATATATATATATATATATATATATGTCTTTCTGGTTCTTTCTCTTTCTCTTTCTCTCGCTCACTAGCTTGCTTTGTACATTTCTTTTTATTCCGAAAACAAAAACATTTTACATCGTCAACGTTATCTACAATAGTTTTTACTCTCTCTATCTCTCTCTCTCTCCTGCTCGCTTGCTTTATATATTTTTATGCTGAAAAAAAATAATAATATTACGGCGTCAACATTATCTGCAACAATTTTTATTTCCCCCGTCTCTCTCTCTCTCTCTCTCTCTCTCTCTCTCTCTCTCTCTCTCTCTGTATATATTCTTCTCAACACTTTCTCACGCGTCTTCTCTCACTCTATCGCTCTCTCTCGCTCTCTCATTCGCTCTTCTCTTACTCTGATTATTATTTATCTTGCGTGTTTCTTTGTCCGTGTGTTCGTTTTATCATGCGAATCACTACAATTAATTGCTATCACAAAAGCAAAAAAATATTCATCTACCTACTTATCATTTCGCCTTTATATATGTATTCACAGATTGTTGTGAAACAAAAACTATAGGAGAAATAAAAAATAAATACATAAACTATTTTCTGTATTGATTAACTTACGGATATTTTTCTATAATAAAAACACAATTTGCTCACTGATTCCTTCTTAAAATAAATGAATTTTGTCTTGAGTGGATTTACTATTTACACAAACTGAGACACACCAACGCGTGGCCGGGTACAGATAGTTCAGAATAATTATGGAACGCATTAAAATATAAATATCCACTCATTTTATTGCAGATTTCATTAAACTTTTCCACTTTTTTATTTGAATTCATTTCTTCTTTCGTTATCTTACTTGTTTCTTTTATATTTAACATTAAAAGATTATTTTTTTACATTCATCTCGTAGGTAAACTTATAATCATACCACAGAATTAAGAAATATCGGAATTAACGTCTTATACTCCCAACCGTCATTAACAGTGAGCTAAATTTTTTTCATCTTCTCAGCCAGAGAAAATAGCAGATTGTTTACGTTATCACTAAACTATGCAATCATTTTTTCTTCGCATAATAACTGTATTTATACATGCATTTTATTTAAAACAACGATTACAACATTTGACACAAACCGACTTTTTGCTCATTTTCTACTTTAACACTAGAAAATTTCTTTTGATTTTCTACTCTCCACGATATTTTTCATTCATTTTCTTCAGACAATACTTTAATCATCGTCAGATTGTGCTCTGCCTTAGTTAGAAAGATTTCTAACCCGACGATGAATTTGTGAATTTGATTAAAACTAGCAATAAAATTTAATTTGAATTTCCATTGAAGAAAACTGCAACTTTTTTAATGTAACAAAGTTTACAGCATCGTGTTACGGTCTTTAGCATTAAAACGTGTTACGGTCTTTAGCATTAAAACGTGTTACGGTCTTTAGCATTAAAACGTGTTACGGTCTTTAGCATTAAAACTTGTTACGGTCTTTAGCATTAAAACATGTTACGGTCTTTAGCATTAAAACGTGTTACGGTCTTTACCATTAAAACGTGTTACAGTCTTTAGCATTAAAACGTGTTACGGTCTTTAGCATTAAAACGTGTTACGGTCTTTAGCATTAAAACTTGTTACGGTCTTTAGCATTAAAACATGTTACGGTCTTTAGCATTAAAACGTGTTACGGTCTTTAGCATTAAAACGTGTTACGGTCTTTAGCATTAAAACGTGTTACGGTCTTTAGCATTAAAACTTGTTACGGTCTTTAGCATTAAAACGTGTTACGGTCTTTAGCATTAAAACGTGTTACGGTCTTTAGCATTAAAACGTGTTACGGTCTTTAGCATTAAAACTTGTTACGGTCTTTAGCATTAAAACTTGTTGCGGTCTTTAGCATTAAAACATGTTACGGTCTTTAGCATTAAAACGTGTTACGGTCTTTAGCATTAAAACGTGTTACGGTCTTTAGCATTAAAACGTGTTACGGTCTTTAGCATTAAAACTTGTTACGGTCTTTAGCATTAAAACTTGTTACGGTCTTTAGCATTAAAACGTGTTACGGTCTTTAGCATTAAAACGTGTTACGGTCTTTAGCATTAAAACGTGTTACGGTCTTTAGCATTAAAACTTGTTACGGTCTTTAGCATTAAAACATGTTACGGTCTTTAGCATTAAAACGTGTTACGGTCTTTAGCATTAAAACGTGTTACGGTCTTTAGCATTAAAACGTGTTACGGTCTTTAGCATTAAAACGTGTTACGGTCTTTAGCATTAAAACTTGTTACGGTCTTTAGCATTAAAACGTGTTACGGTCTTTAGCATTAAAACGTGTTACGGTCTTTAGCATTAAAACGTGTTACGGTCTTTAGCATTAAAACATTGCTACCGCTATTGGTTATGTAAAACATGTTCGCCGTAGCTGCTTGTTTTCATTTTGTTGTAAATGTTAAATACATTAACATGTTTCTTTATGAGGTATTAAAAAAAGCCGTAATTTTCTCTTTTGAAAAATGTTTAAATTCCTCTGCAACTATCGGCACATTTTCAATATCTGATCTAGAGTTCATGTATGTTACGCAGGGCCACTGGGTGGTTATGTGAAAAAAATTTATTTTCCCTTAAAATCCAATGACTGCTCAGTCGAGGAAAGGAAGCAATGTGCACCTACCTTAAGTTTCGAAAGAATTGCCCCCTTCCGCGACGTGACAGTCAGTTAACAATTGCTAGCCAGCAAAGCTTAGGTAATTAAAGAATAGCGTCCGGCACCAGCCACAAATACATCTGGAAAAAAAAAACTTGACCACTGGGAAGAATCTTCCTTTAAATAACCCAAAAGGTCATGTGATTACCTGTCACCTGACCTGTGAAAAAAAAGCTTTAAAAAGGCAAGACAATCCCTTTTTTGTTAGTAAGCAAGGTAAGTGCACACCGCTCTCCCTCTCTTGAGCAATCATTAAACCCCCCCCTTTATTTTTCACAGTTAGTATTACTCAATTGTGGTGAACAGTTACACAAAATGGTCAGAAATGCTCAGGTATAAAAGACCCACTTCAGTAGTAGTTATTAATATCGTCCATAAATTATTTCCATGAGTTTTGTGATACTTTCCAAATTAAATATGTCACGATTCCCCAGTACCATCTGTGATTAAACAATCACGCAGAACGTTTCATCGACATTGAAACGTGCACTCAAAAAAGCATGCGGCACACCTATGGAAACAGCACTGTAATAATTTCTTTCGGTCTATAGGATCACACCTAACCTTAGTACACCATCAACGGTATCCCTAGCGGAGACTGTTCCAACGAAAATAACACCAGTATTTAAAAAAAGCTGTTGTTGAAGTAAACAAAATTGATAATGATCTCTATTGTACCTAAGAAACGCTACGACCCAGGAGAAAAAGTTTTCTAGAAAACTTTCAAAAGCAATACGTCTTTTTAGGAACTGGGCACAATAGACAAAAAAACAATCGAAAATATAGTATACACCATTCAGGGTTCTAAATTCACTCATGAAACACATCGAAGTCAAATAAGAAAGTGTATGTTGAATGATCCCAACTATGCACATCACGATGAATAATGAGACGATATACGACACTTTTAACATCTAACCCATCAGGAAAGAAAAGGAAGTCCACGAATCTTTTATCTATCGATCCGAAAATGAAACGCTACAAGTATCCCTTGAGAAGTAAAGGCTTGGAAGAGGCTGTTATGAGTACTTACCCATTCACTCGTAACTGGACTCTTATTACTTATTACTAAAAAAAAAGCGAATCTAACATTCTCGTGTGGAATTCTCACGATCTAACGCGATACTTCAAACCTACTAACTCAACAGTCGGAAAATACTCACAATCTTTTTTTCTATTCACTTTCTTGTACAATATATTCGTTCCACCTAAACCCGTTGTTCGAGTCTTTCTTTAAAACCGTATCGTAGGCCACAATAGTAAAAAAAAAAAGAACCCTCATCTCCACCAATCTACATATAACGATATTTTATTCTAAAACCTAAAATATTTTACGGTGAGTTATACCATTCTTTTATGTCACATTTCTGAATTTTTGAGATGGGAATTGGTTATTCGTATTATTTGGATTTATCGGACTACTGTTCTCATATTGAATATGATTAAACTTCCGACCTTTTTCAGGTGTAGCTCGTTGAACTCGGGAATGTTTCTGTCGGACTCTGGAATTTGGATAGAATTTTGAACGGAATCTTTTATTTACTTCATGAGAGTAGCATGCTCTTGTTCTGTCAGCCATAGCTGGATAAGGGTCCTTAATAATTCATAATGCATTTTTCGGTCGCCCACACTGATAATTGAACTTTCAACCTTTAGGAGAATATTTTTACAATTGATTTTTTCAAGTACTTTAACCACTGCGCCACGGGTCCTTGCACAAGTTCGGTGAATCGTTATTTATATTTCATCACAGGCAATGTTGGAATACGAATTTTTCTAGTATATAATATATGTACATATATAATATTTATATGATATACTACGTTATGTACTGAACTGCAAAGCAATTAGCCGCGGTCCTCATTATGCATTAGTCGTCCACCATTTGTTATATTTTATCCGAGAAATCTGACTCTCAGATTTGAATATTTCAAATCGCTTCAAATGATCTACTTTAACCCTACCCATATCATCGGGGTTATTGTTTATTAATATGAAATTTGTAAACACACAATCTTTGTTTTATATTTGGGATAACCAGATTACGTTTTAACGAACTCATAATCGTAAGTCATAATTCAACTTTGTGCTTTTAATTTTCCTACATGTCTACTTAGAAATGTACGATTGCAAACATGGTATCTGCCGAACATACAATTATAAGTTTTCTAAACTTATCTCACTTTTTATTAGTTATTTTCGGCAGTATATTTTCTCCGTTTTTTAACAAAACAGAAAGGTCACATTTGCGTACCTAGTAAGTTAGGAACTGTGTCAAGTGGTGTTCCCGAAACAAAATAAACCATGGACTTTTCTCTCATCTAAAATAAGTGTATTTTCTTCAAGAATAATCAGTATTGAATTAGTTAAAGAATCGTTATCATAAATGACAAACTTACTTTTACGACTACACATAAATGTTCGCTTGGAAAATAATAAAACATTTCCAATCCCAAATAACTGTTTGATTTTCTTTTAGATAGCGGGAGGTACCCGGCGTTGCCCGAGTGTTTGGAGGTGTGTGTGCTCGGGCGGGGTGGGGGTGTTAATCAAAACATAAGAATAAGCGAAGTAAAAAAACAAAAAGAAAACAGAAAAACGAACGTTAAAACCTATCTAAAAAATAAAGCGGGGATACCCGGCGGTGGGGGGGGGGTGTAATCAAAACATAAGAATAAGCGAAGTAAATATTTTTTAAAGTTAAAACTTAAAAAAATCGACAAAAAAACACACAAAAAACTAACGTAAAGCAAACGCACGATATTAAATGTAAAAATCGGAAAAACAAAAACAAAAAAGAAAACAGAAAAACGAACGTTAAAACTTCTTTTAAAAATCTGAAAAATAAAAACCAGAAAAGAAACACGTGAAAAATGGCTTCGGCGTTGGCCGGGTGTTTTTGGGTGTGTGTGGTCGGTCGGGGTTGGGGGGGTGTTAATGAAAACCTAAGAATAAGCGAAGTAAAAAAAAGACAGAAACACGAACGTTACGTGAAAAATAGCTTAAATACCCTGCTTCAATATTAAAATTTAAAAAATCGAAAAAAAAGACATCTCACACCACAATTCAAACCCAAACCCTTTAGATAATGACCCAACACTCTAACCAACTGCGCTAACACGACGTACATGAAATTGTGTCAGTTCTTCAAATATTTCGACTAAATCAGGTTACGATGTCGTCTGACGCATGCGTAGAACTGATCTCGTCATGAGAGGACGGTTTTTGCTGACCCCCCTGTAGAAAAGTGCTGATTTCAGGGTGAAAAAATTAACGTTTTTGGCTAATTTTTTGATATTTGTCGGGCGAAGGATGGGGCTTTCATATGAGATCAAATTTGTGAAATTTTGTTCTGTCTATAGAAAGTTTTTAGCAGACACACAAACATACATACATTTTCGCTTTTATATATATAGATGTAACTTATGAATGTAACTTTTGAATGTAACTTATGACCACTTTCCAATAACAACATCCACGTTATATTTTCACACGTAAGTTTCAAACTGGAACAAAAAAAAACATATTTAACTAACGTGAACATTATCTTTTTCAGATTATCACTATATCAAAATCTAACAATGTTCATTCATAAATTATTTCAACCAAATGTTCATTCATAAATTATTTCAACCAAATGTTCATTCATAAATTATTTCAACCAAATGTTCATTCATAAATTATTTCAACCAAATGTTCATTCATAAATTATTTAAACCAAATGTTCATTCATAAATTATTTAAACCAAATGTTCATTCATAAATTATTTCAACCAAATGTTCATTCATAAATTATTTCAACCAAATGTTCATTCATAAATTATTTAAACCAAATGTTCATTCATAAATTATTTCAACCAAATGTTCATTCATAAATTATTTCAACCAAATAAATATCCAGCGAATTTCATTTAAAAACTAAACAATACACATTCACATTGCTGATAACCAATAAATATATCCGTTATAATTTCAAAATCCCCTTTGAAGCACATTTCCGCTTATTTCTTGATTATATTTACTAAATTTATTTTAACTTCTGATGTATTAATATTAGCATATATTTTTTTTATATTTCATAAGTGGTAACTGAGATAGAAATGATCCCACAATGAGAAAACATGTTTACATAATAATATTATAAGTCTTCGATCTTTTTTTGATAGTGTTTTTTACCTTTCTTAAACAGCATCTATATGTTAATTGCTTCAGTCTTAAAAGATACTTCCTTTTATGGCAAAGCACAGAGCAGATATCATACAGTATCGCAGCAGAGCGCAAATATTTCAGTTTGTTTTAATTTATTTGCTTACTAGCAGGACCAGTGTCGCGGCGTATTGCGCGAGAGGAATATAAAAGACCGAATTAACTATTACAGTGTAACTTATGAAATAAGAAATAGAAAAGGAATCTACTGGCAGCATTTACGTGATTCAAATAGGATTTAAGTCTTTGCTATCACACCTGACGTTTTGTAGCTCTTTGAAATATTA
>NC_136503.1:85422634-85432634 GCF_053919585.1 Euprymna scolopes | reverse complement strand
GTAAGCATCAATAAAACTGCAAGAAGAAACAAAAATAGAAACAAAAGGCAAAGTCTGTTTGAAAAGGCACAGAAACGTTTTGCCGGAAGTGACGAGCAGTTCTCTGAGAGAAGATTCTTAGAAATCGAAGTCTTTCAATGATTTTGAACCGAGCGGCACAGCTCTTGTATCCTCCACTGATATAACTCCACCTCCCTAGTATTATACTTACCTCATCCTCTTTCCTTTTTTTGAATACATTGCTAAAAGCGGTTCCGTCTGTCTATCACTTGGTCCATCTGCTTGTTTCTAGAAATTTGCGAGAGAATTTTATCGCTAAACGCGCAGATTGAATGTATCTTAGTTTCCCCTATCCCACTTTCCTCTGTATTTGCTCTCTTTCTAGTTTCTTATCTTTCAACGCGGACTGGATGTAAGCTAGACGAGCTTAAAATCGGGTGTGATCATTATTGAATTACACTCGCTCATTGTGACGTGGTATTCAGCAATGGTCATTAAGAGATATTTTTCTCTTTCCCACTTCACATTTCGTAAGCTGTACCTTATGTTCTTTATCCCCCCCCCCTTATTATTATCTCTTTCTTTCAAACGCACACACATTCGATCTATCTACCTTCCTCGAATCTTCTTCCATGTTCTTTCCCCACTTTCGTAGCTTTATAATAATCTCTAAGTGTCTCTACTCCTCTACTCCTCCTAATTCTCCTCCTCCTCCTCCTCCAGCTTCTCCTCTCCTCTCTCTATCTATCTATCTATCTATCTTATTATCTGCTCTGCCCTTTTTTTCTTGTAGTTTCAGTTCCCTTAGATTTTTGTAGTATTCTCGTGTTATTCTCATTACAACTTCGACGTGATGTGTTAGCATTTCATCACTATTATCTATATCTATCTATCTATCTATCTATCTATATATATATATATATATATATATATATATATATATATATGGCATTAAAACCCTATTTTTTTACATGGAGGTCACCACTTATCAAGGCCCAGAAGCCACTCGGGGATAAGGGTTATTGCGTGTACAGTAATCAATGGGATAGTATCGTAGTAATCGTTAGTATTGGAGATTTGATAAAGTGTCTTACTTAAGGGGGCGATTCATCAGGAATTTGTTTATGTTGACTTGAAGACGTCCAGGTGGGAAATAGGCAAACGGAAGAGAGTTCTACAGGGGTGCACTTCTAAGAAAGAAGCTTTGTTTAGGCACAGATAAAGAGTGGGAAACATTATTGATAGTGATTTCAGCTAGACAGGTTTTATCGTGAAAGATTGCGAAGGAGGACCAGAGATTGGAGCTCAGACGAGCACTTGCTATGGAAATAACGATAAAACAAAGATAGGCTCGCAACATCTCTTCTGTGCGAGTGAGGTTGCAGGGAAGAGAAAAGGCCATCCCCCACTAAGCTATAAAGTCTATTTTGTACTCTGTCAAGGCAGGATAGGCTGTTTTTAGCAGCTCCTACCCAGATGTGGCAGCAGTACTCCATCCTTGGACTATTTGGCTTTTATATAGATAGAGAATTGCATTATTAGTGAGATATCTTCTGGAGCGGTAGAAGGACCCAACCATTTTCCCAGCGACCTTAGCAACAGACTTGATGTATGTGTTCCACTTCAGAACTGGAGTAAAAGTCAAAACCAGAAATTATGAAAACGAACTTATTTTAATCTACTGAGTTATGGATATGTGAGCGACTTCATGAAAGTTAACTAATTTCTTTTTAAACGAGCGTTAATTAATTACTTATTTATTTCTGTGGTTTTTATTAGATGGTTTGACTATTACGATGGATTCTATCCATGCATAGTTTCTACAGTGACATTGTCGGCGTGTGTGCGAGAAGTCTCTACCAGACTTCTCTCTGAATATTTAGTCTACAAAGTTGAAATTTGATATATAGGGCATTTGGACGTGTAGCACACTTTCGATTTGTTTTTTAGCCGGTAAAATAGTGGCTAAGAAGTTAACATTGAAAAACATCATTGGTCTTGGGTTGGCCTTAGTCGACTACACCTGACTTTTCTGCACATGAACTTACTAAAAGTTATAGGTTAAACAACGTTATTCTTTTACTGTCTTTGTATGCGTATAGATTTTGGTCATATGCTAACTGATGAGGATGAAAGTCTATATGTTTGGTTTCGATTCTAGCTGATGACACACAAGTTATTCTTTTACTCTTCGATATCACTTCTATATATTCAATAGAATATAATAATAGATTGGGAATTGGTACTATAATAATAAATACATTTTCATGAATTAAAATATACCATTTAAGCGCAATTTATAACCCGGCAACGCCGGATGGTCTGCTAGTATATATAAGTGACTTTTTTAGTGTGTGCGAATGTCTCTACCATACTCTTCTCTGAATTTTTGGTCTACAGAATTGAAACTTGATATATACGGTGTTTGGACATTGAGAACACTTTCGATTTGGTTTTTAGCTTTAAAAAATAGCTGCTACTCGTAAGTGGTCAAAATTGAAAACAAACCAGTTGATCTTGGCAAGAGTAAATTGATTCACTTCTGAATATAGAGTTGGGTATCTGTGCAGATTTTGAACCGGACGTACCTAAACGTCCGTTCGGTTTTTATCTGTTTATTACGTCAACCGTTTGGGTTTGTTTGTAATCTGACGTAAGACGCCGAGTAACGAGCAGACGGCTTTCAAATGAATATTGGAAGAGAAAAAAATACAAAACGAAAGTAGATGTTATACATGGAAACACTAACAGCACTGTGGATTTCTCAATGTTAGACAAACAACTGCAGACGCCTGAAGTGTTTTTTGTGTAAAAATAAGGAATTAATATGATTAAGAAAAAATTAATATGATTAAAAAAAAATAATATGATTAAGAAAAAAAATAATATTATTAATAAAAAATTAACATGATTAAAAAAAATGAATATGATTAAAAAAAATGAATATGATTTAAAAAAATTAATATGAGTAATACAAAATTAATATGATTAAGAAAAAAATTAATATGATTAATTCAAAAGTAATATGATTAAGAAAAAATTAATATGATTAAAAAAAATAATATGATTAATAAAAAATTAATATGATTAATACAAAATTAATATGATTAATACAAAATTAATATTGTTAAGAAAAAAATTAATATGATTAATAAAAAATTAATATGATTAAGAAAAGAAATTAATATCATTAAAAAAATTAATATGATTAAGAAAAAATTAATGTGAGTAATAAAAAATTAACATGATTAAAAAAAATAATATGATTAAGAAAAAAATGAATATGATTAATGAAAAATTAACATGGTTAAAAAAAATAATATGATTAAGAAAAAAAATTAATATGAGTAATAAAAAATTAACATGATTAAAAAAAAATTAATATGATTAATAAAAAAATAACATGATTAAAAAAAATTAATATGATTAAGAAAAAAAATTAATATGATTAATAAAAAATAAACATGATTTAAAAAAATTAATATGATTAAGAAAAAAAAATGCATTGCATGTGACGTTAGATGCATTATTGCAAATAGAGCCACCGTAAGCGACGGATGTACGTCGTAAGCGACGGATGTGACTGGAGGTGCGCAAACCTTTTTTCTTTAACCAAGAAAAAATAAATAAATAACAATAACAAGCGAACCTTTTAAAAAACCTTTTCTTACAATTTTCTTGGAAATTGAATAAAAAGAACTTGAAAAAAAGAAATGCATAATTTGTTTGGAGAAAATATGCTTTTGTTTGCTAAAAATTATCTATCCAAAATTGAAACCAAAAAAAAATGATTATAGGAACCTCATCCTGCATAAAAAAAAATGTTTATCATAAAAAATTAAATTAATACTAAAACAAAATTACGGTAGGTCGTTTTGTTTTTATTTTTTACGATTTCCATTTTTCTGTATAGTACCGTTGTTACAATTTGATCATCGGCAAAGCTTGGCATAGTCCGGCGGTTGACAGCATGTTCCAGGCAAAGCTGAGCGGACGTTTAGATACGTTTGATTCAAAATCTACACAAGTGCCGAGAATTGGCACTATAATAATAAATACGAAATCTTCATAAATTAAAATATCACGTTTATAAGTATTTTACGACCAGGCAATGCCGGGCGGACTGCTAGTTATTATTATAAAGTTAGTGTTGTTTTCTTTTATATGTTTTAATAACACAAAATACATGGACAAATATTCCCTGGTATTATGCTTTTTAAAAGTGTAATCGATCTAATAAGCCGTAAGTTTCAATTATTGCACCAATTTCCAATATACCTTTGTTTGTCGTCAAGAAACATCTCTACGCTAATGTGACACTTGTTATGTCTCGATCAAATGAATAGAAAAGAGGTTTGCCTTTTTTCTGTTGTTTCTGGCCTTCGGGCCGGGATCAAAGATCTGTTCCGGCAGATACTGAAAGCAAAGACCATATGCGGGGGCAACTCCACATATAAGACCTTGGTCAATATAGGGGCAACCCTTCATACCAATTGTCACTATCCAGCTCCCCTACTCCCCGGGGAGTTGGTCCCTATTCCCCCCCCCCCTTTCACTCCTCACATTAAAAATCGGCCGTGTGCCTAATTTGCTCGATGGGGGAGCAAATAAATACCTTGTAATGTCTCGATCTATAACACGTCGACTCTTATTTATATGCAATAAAGCAAGCAAGTTGGTTGCCTCCTAAGTCCTCTTTACGCACACTTGGTCTTTTTGTTAGCCAAAGAGACAAGCTCCGTCTTAATTATCTCACAGTTGATCTAATTTACATTCTGATGTAGTGTTTAGCTGCTATAAACTATAGATGAAGTCGGCGACTGTAATAAGCCGTAAAGAACCTGATACACATCTAAGAGGACTCGCCATTTATTTCCAGCCACTACTCCCGTCATTTCTCGGTTTATGCTTTGTAATAACCGTTCTTATAATGACTCTTATTTATTGTTGAAAAATATGAATAGAGTCGTTTCCCTTACAACTCAAATTTTATTTCTTTTTCGTTATAATTTTTTAAATGTGATACCCAAATAAAAATTGAAAACTAAATGATTTGGATGTATCCCAGCCAACACCGGATGAGTACAAATAGCATAATACAAATATGTTTTTATCTATCTGTCGATATATCTATTTGTTTTGAACGTTTCAAATTCGTTGCAGAAAATTATAAGTATGCTGTTCGTTGGACTGGCAAAAACGATGCTACAACAAACGGTTTCTAGTGTTATGATGACTTTTAATTTTCGATAATGAATTTAACGATAAAACAGATTGACGAACTTCTGACATCGATTTTAATTGAATATAATGAAGCCAAATCTGACTCTTAAATCAAGCGTTTAACTATGATGCCGCGACAGAGATGCATATGTACAAAAAAATTGTATTTTTTTATTTTTTATACAGTTCGTCAAAATGCACCGGGTTGAGGTTTAAGATTTGTATGGCTACGTTTCCTCTTTGCTTTTCTGGTACCAATGCACCTTCGCTCTTATTTCATTCCATATGCCAACTAACGGTATGATTATGCTTATTGTTTATTTATTTATATAATACATTATTTCTTAAATCGATCTATTAGCGAAATTGTAACTGGGTCGTGTCTACATTTTTTTTATTGGGGAAGTGGTATTTTCACTTGGACAGACATGACTTTAACAGCTGTCCTGTCTTTAACTCTCCGAAACAGCTACATAGTAAGCAGCTGATGATACCCGTGTTCTATTTAACAATTCAGGTTAATGTTTATTCTTTTCGCTGTTATATAGTCGAATTCCCTTTTGTATTTGTGATTTTTAAAACAGTACGTAATCTTATGCAAATGCTAAGTCTGTTATATGTTGAACTTAGTATCATTAGGTATTTAAACTCCATTTTCTAAATTTTATTTTATTATATCTTTTAATAATAAAAAAACATAGTTTATTAAAATGTATATATAATATTTTTTAATAAACATTTACAAATATTTTTATACTTGCAAACACTAGTGTGTTATGCTTACACAATCAATGGAAATCGGAATTTTGCCAAAGTTGACTGTTTTTTCTTAAATTCCTGAAGAGGTTTCAACTTTAATTTCTTAGATGGGTTTTATAACGAGAATATTTTTAAATAAATATTAACAATTATTTTTATATCTATAGACACTAGTGTTTCATGGGTACGCTCTCAGCAATGTAGCAAGTGCTAATTACTGCTGGTAAGTTGATTCGAACCCAGCTATAATTAACACCAAAATTGACGGAAATTAAGTGGAAATTAAGTGCCTATGAATGTCAAATCTACAGGCATGCAGAGTAAGCAGTTAATGTATTCAACGCTTGGAAGTCGGAATGTCACACACACGTACACACGCATATATATATATATATATATATATATATATATGTGTGTGTGTTACTTGCGAACGCATGTGACACGTGGGCTTTCTAACATATTGAAGTAACGACAGAAAATTCCATTATAATTGATTAAACTAGCGTCTGCTCTTTAAAAAGGTTACGCATGTTTGGCCGATTATATTTAAAAATAGGTCTCGAAAACCTTTATTCCTTTCTTTTCTTTTCTTTCTATTTTGTCTTTATTATTTGGTTTCTATTTTCATTAAATGGCTGGCCTCGAATAGGACTAGAAATCTCTTTTCGCCTGACTATGTCTTTTAAGACTGAAACAGTACATTTACTGTAGCGACTTATGATAATTCTGTTTACGTAAATTGAATAAAATAATTATATATATATATATATATATATATATATATATATATATATATATATATATATATATATATATAATTGCACGGTGTATGTTGATTTTTACAGTTGAATCCTGCCAACAGTTTCCAATTCCCCAAAGAAAAGCACTGTTTTAGTTAATGTCTGCTGTGTGTGCATCATTGGTTGTGGGAAGAAGTGAAAAAAAAAGAAAAAACTGAGTGGAACCTCATTTATGGACATGTGATAATTAAGAAGCAAAATTAATTAGTGTTGTTCATTTTCACAAAGAAAAAGTCAATAGGAGATTACGATTGCACTGCGACTGACATGAATAATTATGCAGGGATGAGGAAATCGTAGAGCAAAAAAAAAAAAACGGACAAATAATACGAGGAAGAAAAGAGAAATGCAATTCAGTGGTGACTACCTTGTAAAAAAGAAAAATTGTAAAATAAAATTGAGAAAGAAGAAAATACAATTATTTTTAGTAACAAGATTTCGCTTAACAAACTCTCAACATTTCTCTCAAGTTACATAGTTGTATATGTTTATCTCGTTTTTATCTATAAGAGTTACTTCTAAACTAAGTAATCTATCCTTATGAATTTTAGAACACATTCTTTTTATTTCATTTGACATTGGATATATAAATATATAAATATATGTGTGTATTTTGTGTGTGTGTGTGTGTGTGTGTGTGTGTGTGTGTGTGTGTGTGTTTATACATACCTGGCGTTGCCAGGTTAAATATATTGCTGGGCTGAGGTTTTAGTCACATAGTATTTAAGATACGCCCAATATTCTAACTTCTTACGAATTTCCTGAAATTAGACCTCATTTTAGATTTATGGAATCATAAAACGTAGCCAGCTTCGTCTATAAAAAATCAAACAGAAAGTACATCTCATCGCTTATAGGGGAAATAATTCTCATAGCTTAAATAATAAATTCATGTCCATTTTTAATGATCCAAAGAGAAAGCAAAAGCTGCGTTGATTTGAAGGGATAAAAAATACAAACTCGACCAAGTGTCCAATTTGATCAGAGTGATATGAGGAAGAAAGAGGTTCGTAAAAAAAGGCAAGAAGTAAAAGTCATGAACGCATCAAGTAGAAGCTCTAGAAGCGATGCCCTAGGCTTCGATAGCAGCTTTTCATCTTTTCGAAACAAATGTGGAAGAAAAAGTCGGAGTGTTGAACCTTTCAAAAGGAATATATCTGCCAAATAAGGCCGAGTTAAAAGGTATTGGAGGGTCCAGACCAATAACACTTCTGAACATTGATGGCAAAATATTTTGGGGATACTTGCAGGTCGAGTAATGAACTGATGTGATTAAAAAATTGTGATGGATTACAATCACATCTTTGTAATAAGATTCACTACAAGTAAGTTCTCAACTGAGCGGCAACAACTGGAAGTAGACACTGCGGCAAGATGTACAATATTGATGGTTTTGTTTGTGTTGGTTATGGAAATGGTACTCAAGTCAACAGAGACTTGTGGTGCTAGAGTAGAAATTCAATTACGGACCTTTACGGATCATATTATGATGGTTTCAAAATCAGAAGTCTCAAAACGGGTGCTCGAAAGATTTGACAGTATTATTCAATGGTCACGAATGAAGTTTTAAACTAAAGAATCTCGCAGCTGCACCTTAAGAAAAGGTATCCAGAAAGAAGTCAGGTTTACAATCGCTGGGGATCTCATCATGACTGTCAGGGAGGAACCGGTAAGAAATCTTATGCGATTTCAAGATAATAAATCAGATAGGAGTCGGGAAGTGCAGATTTACAATTATGCAGTGAAAGGAATTCTGAGCATTGGACAATTGAAGTGCTCGAGGAAGTTCAAGCTATACTGCTTTCAATTTGGTCTCTATCCTTGACTGCTTTGGCTAGAAAATCTAGAGTGGAGATCATTGAAATAAGTGCATAGCATACACTAAAAGGTGTTTGGGACTGCTAAAATGCATTCACACTTCAGCGTTGTATGGTAAATGAATTCCCCTAGAGTTACCCATAACATCACTTATGGAGAAGTGCAAAGCTGGAAAGGTGAGAACAGTCGTGATGCTACGCTATTCAACATATCGCAACATCAAAGATGAACTACTACTTGTGAAAATGACGCAGATGGAAGGCAGAAGATGCAGCAAATGAAGCAAAGATAATTCTTAGGCATAAAGACATCCTGGGATCTACACAAGCAAGACAAACAGTCGATCGAGTGAAGCAAGCAGATAAAAGATGGAGCGACAAGTGAGAAATTGCTTCAGGTCTTGATAAGTTCTTGTTTTTTTTTCTATTGTAGAGACACTGCAAAGACTTGACATTGCAATATAGAATAAGAAAAAGAAGGTGGTCCAACTACTAGAGCTAACCCTACCTTGGGAGTCATATTTTGATGCCGTAGGGGAGAGGAAAGAAAGGAGACATGAGAGCTTGATTGAGAGATGTGAAGTACAAAGGGTAGAAAGTAAGTTTCAGTCATTTGGGGGTTGAAGCGAGAGGATATGTTGATCAAGCGTTTATCCACCTTTTCAAGCAGGAACTGTGCGTTTCTCATAATGAGATTGAACGAGGAACGAGTGAAAGAACACATGCAAAGAACAGCATAGAAGGCGTCGCTATTTATATGACTAAAGACGGATAATAACACCTGGTTATAAACAAGTCTCTAGAAGGAGAAAATAGGCAAATAACGGTACTGCACATCAACAGGCAGTAAAACTCAAGTTTGCACGTGTGAAGAGAGGACTGCGAGAGGAATGGGCTCGCCACAGCAATACACTGTAAAGAGTAGAGAGACCGAAACAGCGTGAGGTTGTCCTCTTCTGATGGATCCAACTGTGGAGCTGTGGAATTGAGAGCACTGGAAATTTTAGGGTTTATACAAATTTTGAAATCTGGTTTGGATAATAATTGAAAATACATTAAATTTAATATAAATTTAAACTAAATTAAACAAAACAAATTCGTATAATATTTTAAGTAGAACAGTTAAAACAATTCTATTGCAAAAAAAAAAATAATTAAAATAATTATTTTTAAAAAAAGAAGCTAATTATCTAAAAGAAAAAAGAAGCTAACTATTTTTAAAAAAATAAAAGAAGCTAATTATTTAAAAAATGAAGCTAATTATTTTAAAACGTGAAGCTAATTATTTAAAAGAAAAGAACAACCTAATTATTTAAAATAAAAAAGAAGCTAATTATTTTTTTTAAAGTAGAAGCTAATTGTTTAAAGAAAAAGCTAATTATTTTTTTTAAAAGCTAATTA
>NC_136503.1:85377634-85417634 GCF_053919585.1 Euprymna scolopes | reverse complement strand
TATATATATGTAGCATATATATATATATGTAGTATATATATATGTAGTATATATATGTAGCATATATACTACATATATATATATGTAGCATATATATATATGTAGTATATATATACGCAGTATATATATGTAGTATATATATACGCAGTATATATATGTAGTATATATGTAGTATATATATGTAGTATGTATACATAGTATATGCAGTATGTATATATAGTATGTATACGTAGTATATGTAGTATATATATATATTTAGTATATATATATCTGTAGTATATATATATGTAGCATATATATACATTGCATATATATATATGTAGCATATATATACATTGCATATATATACATTGCATATATATATGTAGCATGTATATATGCAGTGTATGCATGTAGTATATATATGTAATATAAATATATATATGTAGTATATATATGTAGTATGTACACGTTGTATATGTAGTATGTATATATATATGTTGCATATATATATGTAGCATATATATATATATATATGTTGTATATATATGTAGTATATATATGTATGTTGTATATATATGTAGTATATATATGTAGTATATATGTACGCCATAATCACGTTGACACACCGGTTCTCATCAGATCACCGAACTTAAGCAACGTTGACCCTGGCTAATACCAGATAGGTTACCATTTTGGAATTCTAGGCGCTGTATGTGCTCTCCGCTCATCTCGACATTGTTTTCAGTCGTCTTGTACCTCAACTTGCCACTTGTATGCAACAATGTTGACCCAGGAGAGGCGTGGTTTAGATTGCGCAACTCTTGCCACAGAAATTTCACGTGCAGGCACCCTTACAGTGGGTTTCCATAGTCTGTCAAGACTGAAGGAAGCCTCTTCATATGTAGTATATATGTAGTATATATATATGTATATACGTATTATTTATATGTAGTATATATATATGTATATACGTATTATTTATATGTAGTATATTTCTTTACACAGTGATCACCACTTATTAAGGCCCGGAAGCCACTCAGGGATAAGGGTTATTGAAAGTACATTACGTTAGTCTGGAGATTTGATGAAGTGTTTACTTAAGGGGGCGGTTCATTAGGAATTTGTTAACGTTGGACTTGAAGACATCCAAGTTGTAATCCGGTGGGAAGCAGGCAGACGGAACAGAGTTCCACAGGCGTGCAGTTCTAATAAAGAAGCTTTGTTCATGGAATCCACGTTTTGATTTAGGCAGAGATATAGAGTGGGGGAAATTTTTCACAGTGGATTAAGCTAGACGGGTGTTTTTCGTGAAAGATTGGGGAGGGGGGACCAGAGATTGGAGTTCAGACGGACACCTGCCATGGAAATAACGATAAAACAAGGATAGGCTCGCAACGTCTCTTCTGTGGGAGAGAGGTTGCAGGGTAGAGAAAAGGGCATCCCCCACTAAGCCACGAAGTCTTTTTTGTACTCTGTCAAGGCAGGATAGGCTGTTTTTAGCAGCTCCTACCCAGATATGGCAACAGTATTCCATCCTTGGACGTACTTGGCTTTTATATAGATAGAGAATTGCATTAGTAGTGAGATATCTTCTGGAACGGTAGAAGGATCCCACTATCTTTCCAGCGACCTTGGCAACAGACTTGATGTACGTGTTCCATTTCAGATCAGGAGTAAAGGTCAAACCCAGAAGCTTGTCAAAAACATGGGGCTTCTCCTAGACGAGAGCCATCCATTTCAATTGATGCCAGATGGGGATCAGAGCGTTGATGATGTAAAGATAGGAGTTTGGTTTTGGATGCATTAAAGGTAACCAGCCACGTCTTCCCCCACTGAACCACGCGCTCGAGATCAGAGGAGAGAGAATCAGAGAGAACTTTGTCATTTACAGCCTTTGATGTGTTGCCGTAGATAGTCGCGTCATCAGCATAGATGTCAACGAATGATTTAAGTATGTGTTTAGGGAGGTCATTGATGTAGATCAAGAAGACAGTTGGGCCCAGGATTGACCCCTGAGGGACTCCAGCATTTATATTGCAGGTCTCCGATTTTTGTCCGTCTACCACTACTCTTATGAGCCTATCGGAGAGAAATGATTTAATGATTGAGAAAACATTTCCAGTTATACCGTAGCTGGAAATCTTGTGAAGTAGACCCTTATGCCATACCTTGTCGAAGGCCTTTGATATGTCAAGAGCAATAGCCCTAGAAAGGAAGCCTTTGTTAAGAGATTCACTCATCCTGTGGGATATAACCGTCAGCACATCTGCGGTAGATCTTGCAGAGCGGAAACCATATTGTGTGTCACTAAGAAGGTTGTTCCTGCTGAGGTGGTTGACTATTTCTCTATTTAATATGGATTCCAGCAACTTACTCATAACACACAGGAGACTTATTGGTCTGTACTGAGACGGAGATGACTTATCACCTGAATTCTTAAATACAGGGCAAACTGATGAGGTCTTCCAGGGAGTCGGAAAGCACTTCTCCTTAAGGCAGCGCTTAAATAGTTTCGTAAGTATGGGAGCAAGTTCTGGTTGAAGCTTTTTTAACACTATAATTGGGATGCCATTAGGACCAGTTGCTTTACTGGAATCTAGGTTCTTGGTTAGCTTGGCGACCTCATGCACGGATATTTGTATGTTACCTAGCTTGTTCTGTGTTATAGGAGGAAATATGGGGAGTTGATGGTCTTCGTCGCATAGGGTAGAATTAGCTGCAAAGTTCTTTGCAAATAGTTTGGCCTTGTCTGACGCTGATATATATATGTATATATATATATATGTTATATATATATGTAGTATATATATTTGTATGTTGTATATATATATGTTGTATATATATATATATATATATATATATATGTATATATATATGTTGTATATATATATATATATATATATATATATATATATATATATATATATATATATATATATGGGGGTTGATTAATTTTTTGTTTTGTTTTTGTTTTTGTGTGTTACTTCATATTTTTAATCAAGTCTTATGTTTCGTTTCACTCGCCCCCAAGAGAATCACTTGATTTTATATTGCCGGAATCATACACGTTAATTCAATGAATACGACGAACAAACAGCATGCAAGGTTTTGAACACTCCTTCAGTGAATAACAGACACAATTGTATATTTTCTTGTCAATTATTTGCAATATTCATAATTGAATTATTAATCGAGTTCTGAAAGAAAGTGTATAGGAATAAGCAGATCCCGAACTGCACCTCAATTCTTTTTTTATTTGTTGATTACAGCCTGTAAATGACGAAGCTTCATCTCCCGGTGTAAGTATCGTTTCCAGGCAATGACACTACTCTCTCTCTCTCTCTCTCTCTCTCTCTCTCCTTCCCTCCCTCCCTTACTCTCAGTATTAATTACAGGAGTAAATGATCAGGGTGTATATTTAGCAATACCTCATTGTCTTAAATGAAAATTATACGAATCTAATATATAAATTAATCTTGTCGGATTCATAGTCAGATCCAAATAATGACCCGCTTTACTTGTGGATACTTGATTCGACCTAGCCTATATTTTATTTTTTCTTTCACTGTTATACCTCTCTCTCTCTCTCTCTCTCTTTTTCTCTCTCTCTCTCTCTTTCTTTCTCTCTTTCTCTCTTTATTTTTCTCTTTTTTCTTTTACTCCATCTCTATTTCTCTCTCTCTTTCAATCTTTCACTCTCTTTCTCAGTTTTAGTTCCAGGAATATTTTCTATTGTAACATAGCGCAGAAGTGCGTATGTAAATGCATCAGAAGTGACGTCACCGATTGAGGGAAAAGGGATTATAAAAAAAATTGAGAAAAACAAAGATCTCGTGAGAGACGAGATAACAATCGAGATCTTGTAAGAGACGTGGATAACATTCGCAATCGTTTGCGAGGCGTGAAAGATGCTCGAGAAGGAGTTCATCTGGTTGATATCACGGCTGTTACAACAAAGAAATAAATGTCGTTGCTACAAAGAACAAGTGAGACAGAGTTATTTCCTATTCTTTGTCTTGGTCTCTTTTGCGACTGAAACTGCACACAACATGTGTCGGTACGTGGACAAAGTTACACTACGTTAAGTGTTTGTTGCAAAGAGAACCTTATAAATTCCAAACAGTAAGATATAATTATCCACCCAACACACTGTTTAACTGTAGCTAGACAAGCTATGGCTTCAAGCGGAAATGAAAATTCGGATCGTTTATTTGAGACGTGAAACATCTTGAGCGAAATTGTGAGAAATCTAACATGAAGTTATCTTGTTAAATTTTTATAGATAATCTCAAACAGCAATCCGTTTGACATATATTTGATTCGGACTAGCCTATTTTTATTTGTTGTCCTTCACTGTGTTATTGGCACTGGCATATTTTTTTCGCTTGAGATTTTCGTAGAATAACTAGTCCAACTAAGAAAACGGTCAGAATGAAGATATTTTCCCGTATTCGCCGAAATCGATTAAAGGAAGTCATTTTGTACAATAATACTTAGTTATCTTCCTTGAGTTCTTACAAAATATTTATACATCGTTCTGATTATTCTTGTTCACCCTAAATAGGGCATATTGCCACTGAAATGTAAGGGGTTTTGTGATAAGGGATGAATTTATTTATTTAAAAAATTGCCTTTTTTTACTTGAGTTTTCAAATGTTTTAAATGTTTGACAAAATTAACTGCGTAACTAAATTAGTTATTTTTATTTTAGCCTCGGGTAAAGCAAGATAGGTACACCTCGTAGAATGGAGCTTCCGTTTTCGAAAAATAATTTGTAAAGGAATGCTGTTTTTCGAAAATCGAATCGTATTTTCCCATTAAAAAATATGTAAACGATATAAAGTCGTTTCCAAATAACATCTTATCATTATTTACATCGTTGTAAATCGCGTACACAGATTCGACACTCAATTTTCTGAAAAAAAAAACATATCTGCCTGTGACATAACCTCAGACTGATTTAAAAATAAAACAGACTACGTCTACTTATATATTTGACTATTTTTAGGTAAATACCTAAAAATAGTCAAATATGTTACTATACTAAATTATTAAACATCATTCACATAATTGTTTTAAATGTATATTATAATTGTTTTAAATGCTAACGCATAATATTTAATTGCTTTAAATACTAACGTATAATATAAAACTATTTTATAATATAACTTTTTTATTTTAGCAGCTATTTAAAAATATTTTTTAATTTTAGCAGCTATTTAAAAATATATTTTAATTTTAGCAGCTATTTAAACATATAGTTTTAACTTCAACAGTTATTTAAAAGTATGTTTTTGATTTTAGAATCTGTTTAAAAATATAGTTTTAATTTTAGTAGCTATTAAAAATATTTTTAATTTAGAAGCTATTTAAAAATATAGTTGAAATTTTAGCAGTTATTTAAAAATATATATTGATTTAGTAGCTATTTAACCACATAGTTTTAATTTTAGCAGCTATTTAAAAATATAGTTTCAATTTTAGCAGCTATTTAAAAATATAGTTGAAATTTTAGCAGGTATTTAAAAATATATATTGATTTAGTAGCTATTTAACCACATTGTTTTAATTTTAGCAGCTATTTAAAAATATAGTTTCAATTTTAGCAGTTATCTAAAAATATAGTTTTAATTTTAGCAGCTATTTAAAAATATAGTTTTAATTTTAGCAGCTATATAAAATATAGTTTTAATTTTAGCAGCTGTTTAAAATTATAGTTTTAATTTTAGCAGCTGTTTAAAAATATATTCTTAATTTTAGCAGGTGTTTAAAAATATATTTTTAATTTTAGCAGGTGTTTAAAAATATATTTTTATTATTTTAGAAGCTATTTAAACATATAGTTTTGATTTTAGCAGTTATTCCAAAATAATTTTAATTTTAGCAGTTATTTAAAAATAATTTTTAATATTAGCAGTTATTTAAAAATATTTTTTAATTTTAGCAATTATTTAAAAATATATTTTTGATTTTAGCAGCTGTTTAAAAATATAAATTTTAATTTTACCAGGTATATAAATATTTTTTTTTATTTTAGCAGGTATTTAAAATTTTAGTATCTAACAAAGGACACAGATGTAAAAAAAAATAACGTTTGCCGTCGACGTTGCACGGGAATCAAAGTTTGTATTAGATACGTGAGGCATTTTTCTAGCATTAATTTTTAGTTTGAAAACTGAGTTCTTACGAGACGTTCATGAATCGAGGTTTTACTGTACTTTACTTAATATAAATTATAAAATATCTGTACTTTATTCATTATGAATTATAAAATGATTGTACTTTACTAATTATGAATTATAAAATCAGCTCATCAGAGAAGCTGATATTGCATTTATTATCAAAAAAAGGAATTAACGTAATTTGATCGTTATATGCATGCCCAAAAATCAAAAAACAAAAAATATATAACACATAATTGTTATCAAACGTAAGAAAACGTAATTTCCTATCGACTGGCATAGTTTTACATTTCTGAAACTTCTTATAGGTTTTATCTTTCAGAATTTGTATCGGAACTTCTGTGATTTGTAAACAAATGGTTGAGCACATAACGCCAAAAACTAATTCTGAAATAAAGAAAAAATAATTAAACAGTTTAAATAAGTTAAAAATATACAGGTTGGTCGATAGTTAAATAATAATATGATAGTTAGTCGTTATTTTTTCGATTTCTTCAATTCTTATCTGTGAAACACAGAAGCTAAAAGCTACAGTGGACGACAGCCATGTTAGATTGTTCTACGTTAAAGGTAGATATAGATGCAATCTTCTATCGAAAAAGAAGATTTTGAAATGCTTTTAGAAGATTAAAACTATTCAGGTACATTGAAAATTAAATTTTGTTGTATTATTTATTGTTTATATCTGTTATGTTAACTATGTTATATCATTGTCTGGTTTTGTATTGGGTAAATTATGTTTTTAAAGAGAGAGAGAGAGAGAGAGAGAGAGAGAGAGGGAAATCCACCTATTGATGCGTAACAAATAAATAATAAGTATTAGCTTCAACACCAATTCATGCAATAAGCAAATTATCTTTATTCGTCTGAGATTTTAGAAACGAGTTTTTAAAGAAAAATTATATTTGATTCTGAGAAAAACCAAGAAAATTATTTAGTGTTTATAATTGAAAACCTTTTATAAAAAATGGAAGAAAAATAATACACAAAAGAAACGCATTGAAAATCTTTATTAATTTCCTGTTTAAAAATTAATGCAGAATTTCGCATTCATATTTTTACACAAGGAAAAAGATCTTATATTCAAAACGGATGAGCGGAACCCGTGGAAATTCCACGATGATGTCTACTTCAATCTGTATAATTTAGTGTTTATATTATTATTAACACTAATAATAATATTGCTTTTGTAATAATAAATACCACGGTCATTATTAAGTTTTTTTTTTCTTCATCGAGTTGTCATTTACTCCTTCGTCTGCATCCGTGTAATCACCGTTTCCTTGTTAGGACCTGCGTATAACGTCTCTATATTTCGAGGAGTAAGAACAAGTGAGAGAAGATATGGTTTCAGAAATTAAGGTTTATATTGTGGCGGAACTAACCTATGTTACCTACTAGTAGACTATTCCAATTTCAATAACCATCGGAAGGTGTCAGCCAATCTCCGGTACTCGAACTGGACTAGTGATTGCAGTCTGGTGTCTACACAGATGCTGCACTTAAATTACTTGTCCTTAGTCAATATAGGGGGAAAACCCCCTTCTATACTAAGGCAATTTTATTTATGCAGAATCCTCTTTTGAGGGGAGCTGGTTATCTCTCACATTAAACCGTCTTTGTGTCACATTTTGTTTCGTGGGAAACAAATAAGTAACCAGTTGATATCCGGTGGATCAACCTAGGCAGTTCGTCGGCCACCTACTGTATGTTTTGGAATACATGTTTTACTTTATTATGGCGTTCTGTTTGTTTGTTTGTTTGTTTGTTTGTTTGTTTGCAACCCTTAACAGGGCTATAACAGTGGCGACATCAGATTTCGAATTCACAGAGGTCGTTCGTATTTAAAATATCCTCAGCATTAAAAATAACTCACGACGGAAAGCTGAATTAAACCAATCAAGTGTTTAGAAAACCCTGACGAAAGGGGAAAAACAGGAACTCGGGAAAACCAAATAAGTGCGTGAACACAAAAGCTTAAATTGCAAACTCGTGGAAAGTAAGAATATTTCCATATTTTTCTCTTTTCTTTGCTTGGCACTGTCACAACCTCTTGGCGCATCTGTAAATACAAAAGAAAGAGAAATACGAATTATTCGTGTTTTTTTTTTCTCTCGCGTCATTAAATAAGTGTTTCAACGATTTTTTTGTTTTTTTGCTTATTAAAAAAAAGTACATACGGTTTTTGGGTGTTTTTTCCTTTGGTCAACATATTTTGTGCTATGAAAACACATTTTTTTTTAATTATTTTGAATATTTCTCGCGACATATATTTTTTCTCTTCTATGGGAAATGAGATTCGCTTGGTATTTAAAACTATAGTCAACTTCATTTGCAAAGTTATCGAAGGAAACAAATTGGTATTCCCTTTCGCCTAGTTGTTCTAAAAATACTAAAACCTGGTTTATCCGAACAAGGTTTTCATAAATTTCCGTAAATTCTGTATTTTACTCATCATACAAAGATAGACGTCTTACAAAGTTCATTAGAACAATTATTAAAATTGCAAATTGAACAACAACAACAACTATTATTATTATTATTATTATTATTATTATTATTATTAAATACGCAACAACAATTATTTGAACACCAGAAACGCTCAGATAAATGACAACAACTAATGAGGCTAGAGGCCAAGCTATATAAAAAGTACACATGAAAAAGCTGCTTACCCAACTCATAAAAATAATACCGCATTTTCACAAGACTCAATATGGAATGCGATTGACAATTTTTGCTACAGACCTGAAGATGTTAAATTATTTGAAGCTTATTTTCGTCGGTATGAAGATTGTTTTAATATCGACTGCAAACGGTGGTCATATCCGGACAGAAAAGGTCATATTCAAGCATTAGAGGCCATCCAGAAGTCGTTTCTAAGAAAGATAACTGGTTATAGTCAATTGAATTATTGGCAACTGCTGGATACGTTGAATATCAAATCGATTCAACGCAGGCAAGAAAGATATTCAATCATCTATACCTGGCGTATGATGGAGAACCAGGTGCCCAACGCTGGTATACAGCACCATATCTCAAAACGTGGCAGACGGTGTGTGGTACCACTCCTAACCAGTGCCAGGGACAACTGGATCCGACGGCTCAGGGAATCGAGTTTAAATTCCCGGGGTCCTACGCTCTTCAATTGCCTACCACGTAACATCAGAGAGATCACGAACTGCAAAACAGAATCGTTCAAGTCAGCGCTGGATACCTGGCTGAAGTCTGTACCAGACGAACCTCAGATCCCCGGTTATACCGCTATGAGACGCAGTGAATCCAATAGCTTACGCCACATGCTTGTCTGTGTAAAGAGGGACAGCGAAACGGTGCAGCGGTCTATTGATTCGACGCCGCCTATACCGTCCCAACTGGAGGCCGCTTGCCGCAGTGACCTTGGAGGGCTCTGACCGCCGAAAGACATCACACAAATCACACAAAAGAAAAAAGGTTCGTTTACAATTACGGAAATTAGAGACGGCTGAGCATAATAAGTTGTGGATTTTATTTTATCACGTCAAACGTCGAAATAATCTTTCGCCGAGACGGTGGAACTTCTTACAGAACTATTTAGCTCGAACTCTCTTTATTCCATAAGCGTTGGTTATATCTAAATCTGCAGATGAATAATAAAGACGATTCTGCAACGTACGCAGTGATGGTAAATAAACATTGTGACGAATTCACACTTGCAGACCTCAGTGCAGACAATTTTAAATGTTTAGTATTTGTGCAAGGACTGACTACTGGTCGAGATGCGGAAATTAGGAGGCGTGTCCTAACAAAATTAAAATTGAACTAAATTAACTCGACAAAAGTTAACGGAAGATTGCCAGTAAATTGAAATTATTAAAAAATTAGATGGATATCGAAGCTGGAGTAGCGCAGATAATAAAAAATAGACAGGCAATTAAAAAATAAAAACACATAAAAAATTAAACACAAGTAAGGGAAAAAGAAAACATATCGACACATAACTAAGAAAGAATTTGAAACAAGAAAAATCCCGTCTCCGTGTAATTTACATTGGCTAAGGTCTGTCCATATTTATCAAGAAAATGTTTATTATGTAAAAAAAATTGAACACAAAAGTATTCATTAATATAACTAGTGGAAACCCCAAGGACAATATCAGCCCTTGTCTGATGGATTATGACAAGCGGGTACTAGGTGAGGTTTATTGATCCTTAATTATTTGTGACGAAGTTTGCCCACGCTATTAATCAATTTTTTATAAAATTCTCGCGATTAATACATGAGAAAATGGCAATGAAACGGTTTTTTTTTTGTTTGTTTGGATGTTTTTATTAGGAGGGCTGTAATGTGCATCCAGGAGACAAGCGCCCGCGTGTTTGTGCATTGTGTGGGTGCGTAAGAGAGACGGACGAAAAGGAAAGACTTACCTCAGGGCCGGCTCGGCGTCGCCGACCGAAAATAGAAAAAGAAAGATCAAGATGGCGGCCGCCGTCTTTTGTAAAGGATGATATCTCGCAAAGTCACATGAATTCTCGCAATATGCAAATTTAGCCGGCCTGCAACGGCCATAAAAGCGGGTGATTGAAAGACGTTGAGAGGGCGATGATTAACTTGGTCGGGAATCGTGTTGCTGTTGCTTCTCGTGCCGTGTGGGTGTGAGCATATGTTACCGTTGTTGGGACCGTTCTTAGTAACCGATTGTTGGGTCCGTTCTGAGTAACCGTTCGCGTCCGTCTAGGTACCTTGCTAGTTGGATTCCGTGAAGAACCGGTGATTACTTGTTATTGAATTGCTTTACGTTGCTGCAACATTATACATCTACAGAGGGCGCAGTACTTTTAAAGGATTTTCCTTATACATCTACAGAGGGCGCAGTAATTTTAAAGGACTTTCCTTACACATTTTCTACAAGCTATTTCGGCTATTTGCCCTCTAGGACTATTACCGAGTCGAAATTCGACTTAAAGCTCATACCCGAGTTTGACGGGTCGAAGTCCATTGTCGACTGGGTTGAAAGGATCGAGCTGGCGTGCGACCTTTGTGAGGTAAAAAGGGTACACACTGTGATTACCCTGAGATTGGCTGGGGGTGCCTTGAGTGTGTATCAGCAACTCAGTGCTGCCAGAAAGGGAGATGCCACCGCAATTAAAGCTGCGCTGTACAAGGAATTTGCCATGGTGCCTTGTATGGCCTATGAAGAGTTTGCTTCCAAAAACTTCTACCGGAGGAAAGCGTGGACGTTTTCTTCGCGGAGTTAAAGAAACTCGCAGTCCTATTTGGTGGAGGGGTGTCGGAGCGGACGCTCGCATACGCGTTTGTGGCGGGCCTACCCACTCGGGTGAAGCAGCTATTGAGAACCTCAACCAGTGTTTCAACAACGCCCATGGAACACTTGATGGAACGTGCTCGAGCCATCATCAAAGATGAGGAGGACCTGGGGGAACCAGTTGTGATGGCGACACAGACAGGCCAGATTGGCGCTCGGGAGATTCCGAATCAGAACCCTGCAAACAATGGGAAATTTTTTCGCTGCGGCCGATGCGGACATTTTGCAAGGAATTGCACCAACAGGGGGCGTGTGCGCTTTTTTAATTGTGGCGGTTTGGGGCATCTAGCCCAAAACTGTGCGGGAAACGTATCAGGGAAGATGACATCAGCGCCGCCCTGCTCCCCGAGCAAAATTTGAACAAGGCGCAACCAGTGATTACCGTCTACGTAAACAGGATACCCTGCTCAGCATTTCTCGACTCAGGCTGTTCGCATACTATAGTGAGCGCCAGGCTGTGTCCAAGTTGGACTAAGAGAAAGATCAAAGTCACCACGATAGGGGGCGAGACCCAGACATGCTGTGGAGCTGGAACTGTCGAGGTCTACACGGACACCGGTGCAGCCACTAAGATCAATGTACTCGTGACCCAAGGAAATCTCCTGTGGTTTGACCTGTTGCTCGGATACGATACCATCAAGGCGCTGGAGAGAAGTCGCACTTCATCGGGATGGAAAAGTGCGATTCTTGGAGACCCCAGTATGTGCAGCGCTCCATATCGACCGGCCGGATTTTACAGTGGACTACGACTCTCGCAAAAGGGCCTGGATTGCATCTTGGAAGTGGACCGCGGGAAGGGCACCGACTAAACTCAAGAATGGGGTTGCAGAGTACACTATACCCAGTGAGGCCCGAGCAGAATACGAAAGGGAACTAAAGGCGTGAATCCAAGATGGCTGGTTAATCCCCTACCCTGAGGTCAAGCTTAGGCCTCCCAAGGGTCTAATACCCTTGATGGCAGTAGTCCAGCATAACAAGTTGAAAGTACGGCCGGTGCTGGACTATAGGGAGCTTAACAAGCATATTGAAGCCTGCACTGCCGATGCTGACGTATGCGCCAGCAAGTTGAGGGAATGGCGTCAGAAAGTCACTAATATCTCGATATTGGATTTGCGAAAAGCTTATTTACAGGTGCGAGTTGATGAGACGTTGTGGCCGTTCCAGACAGTTTGGTTCCAGGGGCAGAGGTACTGCCTTACACGCCTCGGCTTTGGCCTAAATGTGGTACCACAGATCATGAAGACTATTGTCAACACAGTATTGTCCCAAGAAAAGCCCATGAGGGACTCAACGTCAGCTTACATTGATGACGTATATGTCAATGAAGATGTACAGTCTGCGTCGTGTGTCAAAGAAAAGTTGGCTCAGTTTGGTCTGGAATGCAAGAATCCCGAACGTTTGAGGGAAGGAGCATGTGTATTGGGATTGGATGTTTATGAGGAAGATGGCACCCTACAATGGAGGCGTGGCAGTGAAATTCCAAGTATCCCCAACATCGTTACAAGGCGGACCGTTTTTTCTTGGTGTGGAAAACTTGTTGGTCACTTACCGGTCTGTGGCTGGCTCCGCGCAGCTGTTGGTGTAATTAAACGCAGAGCAAATTTAACAACCACGGGTTGGGATGACATATCCGATGATGTCCTACTAACTCTGATGATTAAAGAGACGCTGGAGAGAGTGAACAAGAAGGGTCCTGCCTGTGGGCGGTGGTGTGTTAACAGAGACAACGTAGGTGTGTGGGTTGATGCCAGTTCTTTGGCGTTGGGAGTATCGTTGGAGCAAGGAAGAAACGTGTTCGAAGATGCATGTTGGCTGCGGCCTGTAACAGATTCTCAGCATATCAACCTGGCAGAGCTGGACGCCGTTGTAAAGGGGATAAATCTGGCCCTGCAGTGGCAGTCTAAGACGTTGATCTTGTACACAGATTCTCTCTGTGTCTACCACTGGGTGTCAGACACACTTTCAGGACGGACACGAATCCGTACCAAGGCAGCAAGCGAAATGTTAATACGGAGAAAGCTAAACACGCTAAAAAACCTGGTATCTGAGTATGGGCTATCACTGAGCGTCACTCTGGTGCCATCACATTGTAATCGTGCTGACCAACTGACCCGAGTACTTCACAAATGGTATGAATCCGCGAAGATGGGAATGGAGATTACTGCTCGATCTTGCGGAGTTGCAATCGACCCATGCCAAATACAAAAAATTAATGCACAGAGCGGACATCCGGGTATCAAGAGGACCCTTTATTTTGTGAGGCGCGTATACCCAGCAGTGACCAAGATCGATGTCAGACAGATCATCAGAAATTGTGAGGCTTGCCAGTCTATTGATCCTGCATCAGAGCGATGGCAGAAGGGTCGATTGGAAGTTGAGGGTGTGTGGCAGCGGCTGGCCATGGATATTACCCATTACAGTGGCAAGCCCTTTCTAACTCTCATTGATTGCGGGCCTACGAGATTTGCGGTGTGGCGGTAGATGACCAGACAGGATTCGGCAAATGTTGTTCGCCACCTATCATCCATTATTTCTGAGCGAGGTGCGCCGGAAGAGCTCCTGACTGACAATGATGCAGCGTTTTATAGCCAACAAGTCCGGCAGTTGTTAGATGAGTGAGGCGTCCGACTACGGTTGCGATGTGCGCATCTGCCGTCAGGAAATGGCATTGCTGAAAGAAGCCATCGCAGCATCAAGAGAATTTCTGCCAGGAAGCGATGTACTATTACGGAAGCCACATATTGATATAACATTACGCCAAAGGACGGGACGTCTCCTTCAACCGCACCTGCGAATGCTATTTACACATACCGAGTCGGAGTGAAGGGAATCAACACTACGCAGCCAGCCGACAAGGGAACATGTAACAGTTATGAAGTGGGAGATCCAGTGTGGGTGCGGCCCCCAGGAAATCGGTGCACCGACAAGTTTAAGCGAGGACAAATATCTGGAGTGATTAGCCAGCAGTCTGTTTTGGTCGATGGAACCCCACGACAGGTGCGAGATCTTCGCCCAGCTACCGTGGCGCGTCACACAACTACAGAAGAAAGCAGTGAAGCGTCCAGTGAAGAGCTGCCGATACACGGATTCAGTGAGCCCCCTCCAGAGACTGATAGTGATACTTCGTCTGATGAGGCGAAACCAGATCCAGAGCCCGAATCTGAAACAGTGAATGTACCTCTTCGCAGAAGCACACGCACTAAAAGGCCACCCCCACAATGCTCCCTGTGTGATCATCAGATCAGGGGGGAGTGTAATGTGCATCCAGGAGACAAGCGCCCGTGTGTTTGTGCGTTGTGTGGGTGCGTAAGAGAGACGGACGAAAAGGAAAGACTTACCTCGGGGCCGGCTCGGCGTCGCCGACCGAAAATAGAGAAAGAAAGATCAAGATGGCGGCCGCCGTCTTTTGTAAAGGATGATATCTCGCAAAGTCACATGAATTCTCGCAATATGCAAATTTAGCCGGCCTGCAACGGCCATAAAAGCGGGTGATTGAAAGACGTTGAGAGGGCGATGATTGACTTGGTCGGGAATCGTGTTGCTGTTGCTTCTCGTGCCGTGTGGGTGTGAGCATATGTTACCGTTGTTGGGACCGTTCTTAGTAACCGATTGTTGGGTCCGTTCTGAGTAACCGTTCGCGCCCGTCTAGGTACCTTGCTAGTTGGATTCCGTGCAGAACCGGTGTTTACTGGTTATTGAATTGCTTTACGTTGCTGCAACATTATACATCTACAGAGGGCGCAGTAATTTTAAAGGACTTTCCTTAAAAATTTTCTACAGGGGCAGGTCAAAAGAAAAAATTTCGCCCTGAACAATAAATCTCCCAAGAAGTAGGCGCTATAGAAACCGTTTATGGCACGTTTGATGTTGAGCCTCCCCAAATCACATTGGAACCACGACGTTCAGGCAGGAAAAAGAAAACCACCGAGCCATTTATTGTCCACCCAAATAGACAACAAAAAAATACTGTTGCACCGTCCGGAGTTATCAGCTTTGGGGGTGGGGGTCGTGGCGGAACTAACTTATGTTACCTACTAATAGACTATTTCAATCTCAATAAATACCGGAAGACTAAGCCGTAAGGTGTCTGTCAATATCCGGTTACGCTCGTATACAGGACTGATGATTGAAGTGTGGTGTCTGCTCAGATGCTGCACTCAAATTAAATTGTCCTTAGTCAATGGAGGGGGAAACCTTTCTGTACTAAGGAAATTTTACTTTTGCAATCTGCCAGAGTGCCCTCTTTTTGGGGAGCTGGTTTTCTCCCAAATTAAAAAAAAAGGTGAAAATAAATAAATAAAAATTATGATTGCGGATTGATTCTAATCTTTGATAACTGAGATGCAATAATCAGTATATATATATATATATATATATATATATATATATATATATATATATATATATATATAATGTTTTTGCGTGAACACGGAGAATGAATAAATCCAGCTGTAAATATTGATATTTTCGGCGGCGAATAATATTGTTATTTAGATTGTGAGAAAAACAAAAGAATGTTAAACTGTTTCTTTTAGTTGACGTATCGAAGCAGAATTATATTGATTTTTCTTGTTTCCTTGTGTGCTTATTCACACTTTATAGCAGCCATGCAAAGTCTCATATACGTGTGTGTGTGTGTGCGTGTGTGTGTGTGTGTGTGTGTGTGTGTGTGTGTGTGTGTGTGTGTGTGTGTGTACAGACAGATAGATAGATATTTAGAGAAAGAGACAGCAGAAGAAAAAAGGAAGATAGAAGAGGGGTCGTTCACACATAAACTGTTTTTAATTCCAGTTTTATCATATACAGTAAGACCAAAGTAGCAACAAAATACAGTACAACATATAATATACATGTATATAATCAAATAACATTATAAATAACACCGTAAGGCGGGACAAATACCGTAACCAAGGTTAAAAAAAACATTGTATTCCACATCGTAACCTGAAATAACCGTATCCCGGGTTCATACTGTATATAAAATAGTTTGTCTCAGATAAGTGTTTCGCCGTTACTGTCGCTGATAAGATCCAGGATTCGAATCTTGGAATAGTCAGCCACGCTAATGAGCAGTAGTAACGTTAAAACAGATAAAAATAAGTTAAATAATATATAGTGTCTGTAGGTATTTAATAATTATTATAGTAAATAATAACATCTTGTTTCTTATCGTTGCGCCTTTTCAGTTGTAATAAAGTCGGTCAACTTAGCTCATATGCACAGTATATAATGATTAGATCACTCTGACTGACGTTAAAAGCATTTCATGAGGATAAATGTTTAAATTTCAACTGTATCTCTCGGGGTTGACGGTAGCCGGATGGATTCTGTCCTTGCTAATGAATCCAGCAATCACTTCTCTTGCTGGGATCCGAATCTCTCGACTGGCGCTAATTGTGACACACTACACTGATGATTCCCGAAAGGATGAAACACTAATGTCCTTAGATATTTTATAATTATTGTAGTAAATAATATATATATATATATATATATATATATATATATATATATTATTTACTAATGTCCCTAGATATATTATAATTATTGTAGTAAATAATAATATATATATATATATATATATATATATATATATATATATATATATATATATATATATTATGGAGAAAAAAAACGGAAACAAACCAAAATTATCGCTTCATAAATGTTTCGTTTTTATTATAAGTTTCGGGAAATGTATGTTGTTTGTTTTTTTCTTTCCAATTTGCTTCCATTTATTTTCTCTGTCTTAATTTTAATTTGAATTTAAATTTTATTTTATATTATACTGCTCGCTTAGAAAATCTTGCAAAATAGCGTTGTTAAAAGTATATATGTTTATTTGCGCATTGTTAGAAATAACACGTTTAGACGATTTGCCGAAGTAATAGTTTTTTTACAATTTGGACTTACTAGCACCGTAAAAATGCAATTGTTTGCGGATGATTTATAGATTTTAGTTATACTGGTAGTTTAATATCAATAATATATATGATTCTATCATTACTACCAGCAATGGAAGATTTTTCTTTAAAGAAAATTAAATAAAAACATTTAAAAGAATCGTTTTCGACATCGGAAAATAGGCACATATTTTTTGGATTCCGATACCTCCACAAATTCCGATTTTTTCGATTACTGATTCCGATTTCGAATAATCATCTCAACAATAATATATATATATATATATATATATATATATATATATATATATATATATATATATATATACACAATTGTGTTCCTATTTACTTGCCTCTCAACGAGGGCAGAGTTAGACACAAGGTCGGTTTTTAATGGGGAGAAAATCCAATTCTCCAAAAAGTGGCACTCTGGATAGGAACAAAAATAAAAAAGTGTCTCTGTTATGAAGGATTTCTTCTCCACTAACCGAGGACAGGAAAGATGAAGTATAGCATCAGAACATATACTACACTGTGATCTTGATACAATCATGTTATCAAAGAGTAAATCTTTCACAACATAAGAAAAACTACACACTATATTAAGAGGAGCAAAGAAATATATTAAATCAAAAAACTACGGCCCATACTTACAAAGTTATTTAAGCGTTGTCCTAAGGAGAAATGCTTCCCAACACCTTGGAAAACCTCATCAGTATGCCCTGTATTTAAGAATTCAGGTGATCGCTCATCTCTCTCACTACAGACCAATAAGTCTCCTGTGCATCATGAGTAAGCTGCTGGAATCTGTGTTAAATAGAGAAGTAGTCAACCATCTCAGAAAAAATAACCTTCTTAGTGACGTGCAATATGGTTTTCGTTCTGCTAGATCTACAGCAGACGTGCTCACAGTTATATCTCATAGGATTAGTGAATCTCTTGACGGAGGCTTCCTCTTTAGGGTAATCGATCTTGGCATATCAAAGGCCCTTGATAAGGTATGGCATAAAGGTCTACTTCGCAAGATCTCCAGCTATGGTATAGTTGGAAATGTCTTCGCAATTATTAAATCATTTCTCTCTGATAGGTTCATAAAGGTAGTGGTTGATGAGCAGAAATCAGAAGTACTCAGTATTAATGCTGGAGTCTCTCAGGGGTCCATCCTGGGCCCAACTCTTTTCCTGATCTACGTTAATGATCTTCCAAATCACATCCTTACATCATTCGTAGACATTTATGCTGACGACACTACAATCTATGGTAGCATATCAACTCTCTGATTCTCTCTTCTCTAATTTGAGCACGTGGTACAATGGGGAAAGAGGTGGATGGTTACTTTTAATGCATATAAAACCAAACTTCTATTTTTACATCATCAACGCTCTGGTGCCCATCTGGCATCAATTGAAATGAACGGCTCTCGTCTTGGGGAGGCCTCATGTTTTTACAAGCTTCTGGGTTTTACCTTTACTCCCGATCTAAAAAGGAACACGTTTATCAAACTCATTGCGAAGGTCGCTGGAAAAATGGGGAGATCCTTCTACCGCTTCAGTAGGTATCTCCCTTCTGATGCAGTTATCTACCTATATAAAAGCCAGGTACGGCCAACGATGGAATACTGTTGCCACATCTGGGCAGGAGCTGGTGGAAGCAGTTTATCCTGCGCGACAGAGTTCAAAACAGATTTCATAGCTTAGTGGGAGATGTCCTTTTTACGTCCCTGCAACTTCTTTCCCACAGAAGAGACGTTGCGAGCATGTCTCTGCTTTATCGTTATTTTCATGGCAAGTGCTCGTCTGAGCTTCAATCTATGGTCCCCCTCGCCAAACTTTCACTCCTCTAGCCAAAACGCTATCAATAATTTCCCACACTCTTTGTCTGTGCTTAAACCTAAATGTAGATTCCATAAACAAAGCTTTTGTCTTAGAACTGCGCTCTGTGGAACTCTTTTCCGATTGCCTGCTTTCCAGCTGACTACAATCTGATTGTCTTCAAGTTCAACACGTCAATCTGATTGTCTCCAAGTAAACACGTTCTTAATGAACCGTCCCCCTAAGTAATCCAATTTACAAAACTCCCACTATTTATGTCTACTACGCAATAACTACATTGAGTAATGTATACCCATTAACCCTTATCCTCGAGTGGCCTCCGGGCCTTGTTAAGTGGTAATTCCTGTGTAAAAAAAGAAGATAAGTATTAAAAGCTATATGTGCATTCATTATATCTTCAGGACAATAAAGAAAAGTGAAAGGGAAATTTTACGAAAAAACTTTTAAGCCGTGGCATTTCAAAGTTTCTCAACTGGACATTAATTGGATAAAATGGTAAGAAATAATTAAGCAATATCAAAAGTAGATACAATATATAAGGGTAAATCGGAAAGGGTAGAATATATATATATATATATATATATATATATATATATATATATATATATATATATATATATAGTATAATATAATATATGTCTGTAAATAATAGTAAAAAGAAAACTATGGGTTACTATGAAATAATGGGGATCATTTAAGAGGATCAAATAATAAAAGAAGAAAGGAAAAGATAGGGAAGATAGATGATACAGTGGAAAAAAGAAAAGGAGATATAAATACATATATATGTAGAGAGAGAGAGACAGACAGAGACATACAGAGAGAGAGGTGGAAATGTGCTTTTGCAATTATATTTCACGTTTGTGTACACCAAACTTTTTTTGTTAGACACTCAATGTTTAAAAATAGGGCATGTACGAATGAACAATAATTTGTCTATATTTGAAAGGAATTTATTCTTTGATATGTTGAAACAATGAGTGGTGGGATTAATAAAACCTTGGATTTGGAATATGGCAAATTTTTTGTTTATCTATCATATATATATAAATATGGGGGTTTGGGTTTGTTTTGTTTTTTTGTTTTTTGTGTATTGATATTCAAATTAAAAACCGTTTTTTTTTCTATTGGTATTTATTTGCTACCCCACGAAAGCAGAATGTGACACAAGGTCGTTTTTAATGTGGGGAAAAACCAGCTCCCGAAAAGAAGAGCAAAAAGGGCACTCTGGTAGGGATCAAAAATGATAATTGTCTCAGTATAGAGGGTTTCCCCTCCAGTGACCAAGGACAAATAAACTTAAGTGCAGTATAAGAACAAATACTACACTTTGATCTTGATTTAAAAAGAAAATACAACTTTGTTATGCGTGCGTCGTGGGATTGCATTCATCTGCAAACGATCTAGCTAATGTGCATATGCTTTAAAACATTTATTTTAATTAATTCCCTATTAATTTTTTCTCCGTTTTCTTATGGGGTGATTTTTTTAGTCAACTATTACGTGTAATTATATTCATGTAGATATTCGACATGATTTATACTTGCGTAATATTTGCGTATAAAGGTTATAGTAAACACAAACATGTTTCTATATGTAATCATGTATGCGTATATATGTTTGTTTTAAAAATTTGCCTACCAAACTCCTCTGTCAATTTTTGGTCCACAGATATGAAACTTAATATATAGGGTATTCGAACCCATGCGAAACTTTATATTTAGGTTTTAGTCGGGGAAAATTGGTGCAAAAGTGTGAAAAGTAAAGAAATGGAATTTGACAGGTGAAGGTCCAACGACGCCATTACGAATATGCAGGCATAACGAAATAGATATTGGTTCATGTTTTAATTTCTAGCCTAGCAGCGAACATATTTTATAGCTTAGGCATTAACGTCAAAGGAAAAAAGTACATTGTAAGCTAAACGTTTTTGGTTTCGAGTCTCAATAGTGGCGCACGAGTAATTTTTTTTTTAACTTTCTAAATCATTACTATATATTGAGTGGAATACAATCTATATAAATAAAACAGTAGACGTATGTGTATGTAAATATCTAACAGGTAAACTCTTAAACTACTGATCACATAGCACTGAAATTCTCATGAAATAATATTCATGCATCAAGGGTGGTTTATAGCGAATAATATCTTTGCTTACATGCATGTATATCGTATACGGACATCGTTAAATTTACATGTAAAATGTTTATTGAGCATTAGCTGACATTTTGTTTTCTTGTGCGCATGCGCGTACATTTGTTTTGTTTTTTGTTTTTTTCTCAGGCTGGAACGCTTGGTTCTTTTTAATTTCAATTCTAACTGATGACACCAACTCATTTTTTATGTTTTTGTATAAAAAAAAAACGAAATCATACGTACATTTTACTCGCGGTTTGAAATTTGTAAATATGAAAACAAACCTATATATCTTTTTACGATCTCATATTTACTTAATTTCATACATTATTTTAAGATGGAGGAAGGGGATGACACACGGAATACGGACGGTGCTGAAATAATAACGTTATTATATAGAACGCCATTCTTAATATGAGGAGGGGAAGTTATTATTTAAACTATTCTGTACTTTCACCTAACAATTTTGTTTAGTATTAGTTAACATTAAGTATTTGTTTCTCAATCCAATTTCTTGATTAGTTTATTGTGAAGCAAGTGTTGCCTAATCACTAACTGCACTTTGAAATATTTATTTTTTGGGTAGCATTAATTTTAAATAAGGTGCTTAGCATGAATTTTAAATAAGGTGCTTCTACAGTGTAGTACGCATATTTAAAAAATGCAAACAATTTATAATTAAATTATGTATTTAAAAAACTGCTGAGTCATTTTCCGGAAGCAACGTCATGCGTTGATGATGGGAGAGGGAGCAAGCACGATTATGTTGCTTTAAAAAGTACTCTGGAGGCCGCCAGGAATTACCAAACCATTTTTAGGTGAGGTTGAGGTGTGGTGAATTAGTGCCTGTTCATTCTCTCAAGCATTACCTCCACTTTTTCTGTTTATGGAGAAGGGGTCAGTAGATGATTTCGCTGAAATGTTGCGTCAGAACAAATCCTACACTTTGATCTTAGCCAAAAGGCCAATTTAGCGTAATATAGTTTTCTACCAGGCGTTACCTCCTTCTAAAAAAATTACAAAATAGCCGACACAGCATATATTTTAAGATATGGGGAGGGGAATATGGAGTAAGTCCCGGAAATGGCTGAAGCAGTTTATGATCTCAAATTACTTTATTTCATATATATTTTTAAAAGTGGGGATACGGAGTCAGGCCCGAAAACGGCTAAAGCAGTTTACGATCTCAAAATTACTTTATCTAATACATAAAAGCTGAAACAGTCTACGATTTAGACATTACATTATTTCATGTATGTTTTTAAAGCAGTGGGATGGGGGATATAAAATCAATCCAAGAATTGGCCGAAACCGTTTACAAGTTAAACATTACTATATTTCATTCATATTTTTAACAGTGGGGTGGGGCATATATAGTCAGTCCCAGAAACGGCTGCAACATTTTACGTTTTAGATATTAATTTATTTAATGTATATTTTTAACAGTGGTGTGGGGGATAAGAAGTCAGTGCCGGAAATGGCTGAAACAGTTTATGATTTAACATTACTTTATTCCATGTATATTTTTAACAGACATCATTACATAGTTATTATTTTCGTAGGAGAGTGCGATAATGTGGATTAAAATTATGAAAAATGATTGTCTAAATTAGTAACATATCCAAGAATTATGAAAAATGATAAAATGTGAGTTAATTAATTAGTGTTTGTAATGAAATATAATCGGCCTAGACAATATATCAAAGTTATTATTAGAATGTGGGTTAAAATTTTGAAAAATGACTGTCGAAATTAGTAACATACCGAAGAATTATGAAAAATAATGAAATGTGAGTTAATTGGTTGGTGTGTTTGTAATGAAATAGTCGGCATAGACAATATATCAAAGTTATTATTTTCGTAAGGGTTGGTCAGAATGTGGGTTAAATTATGGAAAAATGATTGTCGAAATTAGTAAAATATCCAAGAATTATGAAAAATGATGAAATGTGAATAAATCGATTGGTATGTTTGTAATGAAATAAACCCACACAATATATCAGAGTTATTATTTTCGCATGGGGGGAGCATAATTTGAGTTACAATTATATAAAATGACTGTCGAAATTAGTAACATATCCAAGAATCATGAAAAATGATGCAATGTGAATTGATTGGTGTGTTTGTAATGAAATAATAAAGCCAGATAATATATCAAAAGTATTATTTTCGTAAGGTGAGGGGCAATTATGTGGGTTCCAATTATAAAAAATGATTGTCGAAATTAGTAACATATTATGAAAATGATATAACAGTAAGTTGATTGAATGGTGCGTTTGAAATGAATTAATCGCCCCAGACTATATATCAAAGTTATTATTTTCGTAAGGGAGTGGGGATAATGTGGGTTACAATTATAAAAAATGGTTATCGAAACATATCCAAGAATTATGAAAAATGATGAAATGTGAATTAATTGATTGATGTGTTTTTAATGAAATAATAAACCCAGGCAATATATTAAAGTTATTATTTCTGTAAGGGGGTAATAATATGGGGTAAAATTATGAAAAATGATTCTCGAAATTAGTAACATATCCAAGAATTATGAAAAATGATGAAATGTGAATTAATCGTTTGGTGTGTTTGCAATAAAATAATAAAGACAGTAAATATATAAAAATTATTATTTTTGTAAGGTGGTGCATAATGTGGGTTGAAATTATAAAAACTGATTGTCGAAATTAGTAACTTATCCAAGAATTATGAAAATGATGAATTTTGCGTAAATTGATTGGTCTGTTTGTAATGAAAAAATCGGCCCAGATAATATGTCAAAGTTATAATTTTAGTAAGGGGGTAGGCAATAACTTAGGTTGCAAATATCAAAAATGATTGTCGAAATTAGTAACATATCCAAGAATTATGAAAATGATAAAATGTGAATAAATTGACTGGTGTTTGCAATGAAATAAACAACCCAAACTATATATCAACGTTATTATTTTCGTAATGGGTGGCCAGAATGTGGGTTAAAATTTTGAAAAATGATTATCGAAATTAGTAACATATCCAGGAATTATGAAAAATAATGAAATGTGAGTAATTGGTTTGTGTGTTTGTAATGAAATAATCAACCCAGACAATACATCAATGTTATTATTTGTCGTAAGAGGAAGCGATAATCTGGGTTAAAATTATGAAAAATGATTGTCTAAATTAGTAACATATCCAAGAATGTTAAAAAATAATGAAATGTGAGTAAATTGATTGGTGTGTTTATAATGAAATAATAAGCCCGGACAATTTATCAGTTTTTGTAGGTAATCAACAATATTTTTCTGAATTTTCAATGTTAACTTCGGGGAATGACGTCACAGTTGTAGTGGTGAGTAGAAAGACACAAGATTATGTTGCTTTCTAACGTGCTCTGGGGTTCTCTATGAATTATCCAACCTTCAGTTTTGTGGTGGGGCTGGAGAGAACAATGAAATCTTCCACAATGTCATATTCCAAAAATATGGAATAATTATGGAATCATATTCCGGAAATCACATCGTTTCTCTTACTAATGTGTTGTTGGCGGTTGTAGTAGGGGGAGAACTATATTAATATTGAAAATTGTGGTGAATAAAAGTTGCCTAATCATCATTCGCATCAATGCATTTATGTAATTATTTGGAAACCCTGCTGAGTTATGGTCAAGAAATTATATCATTTCACTTAAAATGATTATGTCAGTAGTAGGGAGGGGAAGAACACAGTAATGTGGAATTTTGTAGTGAAGCAAGGGTTGCCTAATCACAAAGCTTCTCAACATATTTGTTAATTTGTTTGTAAAGCCTGCTGAGTAATTTTCCGAAAATGACGTCTTTTTTCCAACAAATTTTGTTGTCGGTAGTGGAAAAAATGGAACAGAGTAATGTGGAATTTAATAATAATGCAACGGTTGTCTAATGACTTAATTGTGTCAATATATTTATGCATTAATTTGAAAATCCTGCTGAGACATCTTCCAAAAATACATAATTTTTCTTACAATAATAGTGCCGATAGTGAGGAAGGAAACTTAGTAATTTTGAAATTTATGGTGAAGCAAGGGTTGCGAACTCATTAACCAACACAATGTATTTATGTATTAATTTAAAAATCCTAATGATCCATTTTCTAAAAATGAGTTCAATGTTCTTAAAATAATGGTAGCCTTGGTGGGAAAAGAAATTATTTCATATATGTTGTACCAATACCTGAAGAGAGTATCTTAAATTGTTTCATATATGTATTTAAATTACCCGTCCGAAGGTAGGTAAACATATTTTAAATATGTGTTGTAAATTACCTGTCCCAAAATGGTAAAATTATTTCATATACACCCTGTAAATTACCTGTCCTCGGGAAGATACAATTATTTCATATATGTCTAAAAGCCGTCCTAGGGTAGGTAAAATATTCTTTTGCTCGAAATAGCAAATGATACATACACATTAAAAATTCCTCTCTCCAAAGAATAATAATTATATTCAAAATCAACCTCAATTTTCTCATTGTTTATACGGTCCGAGCAATGTCGGGTAGCCCCGCTAGTATGATGATAAATACTTAATTCGCATTTATCAAAATATTATATTCAAAGGTATTTTACGATCTCGGGCAGTGCCAGCCGGCTTGCTAGTGTGTGTATATATATAATATATATATATATATATATATATATATATATATATATATATATATATATATATATATATATATATAGGCAGGCCGGCCGTGTTGTCCGATCGTAAATACGCTTATCTATATATATATAATAGTGAACGTGTCTGTCTGTCTGTCTGTCTGTGTACATTTCCCTACGCAATAACTCTGTCAATTTTTAGTCTATAGACTCGAAATTTGAAATACCGGGTACTGAGATTTGGGAAAATCGATGTGACGGGTGTCAGCCAGAAATTTGGCTGTTAAGGGGTCAAATTTCAACGATTTGACCTTTAAGAACTCTACCAAACTCCTCCGACAATTTTGGGTCTAGACACTTGAAATTTTAGATATAGGTTCCTTGAACATGGATCTAACTTAATAAAGTGATTTGAGCCCGAAATAATAAATTCTAAGGGGTCATAATAGGGGTCAAAGTTTTAAAAAATTAACCATTTTATTTTGTTTTTTTGCTTTTTTTGCACAGCATACACCTCCAAACACCCGAGCAAGGGGTCAAAGTTCAACGATTTGACCTTTGAGAATTCTACCAAACTCCTCCGCCAATTGTGGGTCTAAACACTTGAAATTTTAGATATAGGTTCCTTGGACATGGATATAACTTAATAACTTGATTTGAGTCCAAAACAATAAATGTTAAGGGGACATAATAGGGGTCAAAGTTTAAAAAAATTGACCGCTTTTTCTTTTTCTTTTTTTTTTCTCAACATACACCTCCAAACACCCGGGCAACGCCGGACTGAAATGCTAGTATATGATATTTTCATTTATGCAGATTTCGTATTCATTATTATAGAGTTAATTCTTTACTGATTATATTGCACACAATATATAGTAGTGATTTCTAAAGTAAAAGATTGGAGTGCCATCACTTAATATCGAAGGCAAAACATATACATCTTCAATTTTATTCGTTAATTTATGTCCATACGAAAAAATACCGTTAACTTATAAACGAATATTGCACACGTGTAGAAGATCACTTTAAGATGACTTACGCAGGCTAAGTTCCATTTTATTTTCTTATGACGCTTAGTAACTATTTATTAGTTTTATTATGATCCTTAGTAACTATTTTAACCAGTAAACAATGAAATTGAATTGCTTCTACAGGTCTAAATTCCTTATGTTAAATCTGTAAATGTAAAATTGACAGAGGCGTTTGGTAGAGACCGTAACGCAGGCAGACAGTAACTACCGTTATATATATATATATATATATATATATATATATATATATATATATACTAGCTGTACCCGGCCACGCGTTGCTGTGGCTCAGTTTGTAAAAATGGAACACATGTGAAAGTAGAGAAAAGTTTGATTCTTTTTTTCAAGAGAATGTACAAATTATTTATTTTTTTAACAGATGTTAAGAAAATAAACAGAAAAATACGTCCATCATTAATTATGCAAAAAAATAAATAAAATGTTGATTTAGTGTTTCAATATGCTTATAAATTACGATAAAACTTGCTGAGTATGCACTGTTTTACGGTTGTTGTAAAAATGGAACGGAAACTTAAATTTCGCTTCATTTTAATCTTTCTTAATTTTTTAATTGTGCCCCCCTAAACGAATATAATCAAAACAGTAACATTCAACAATTGTACTTTATGTATATAAAACACAAAATGTGTGTTTGTATTACTGTACACATAGATTCGAAAAAGTTGTCAAAAAACAAATGTATAACAAATAAATGTTATCAAAGACAAGATCAGTTACTTTTCTGCCAAACTGGATATATTTTTTGTGTTTTTATTCAATGTAACATATTTATTCAGCTCGAAAAACATACAGTGTTTACCGATGTATTCGAAAATTCAAGATGTAAGTATGGAAAAAGGTGTTATAAATAAAAGAACTATATAAAATACTATTAAAAACTCGCCGAATATATGTCAACCTATGTCACGGTAACATATATTGAGCGAGTTTTTAACAGTATTTTATCCGGTTTTTTATTTATAACATCTTTTCCCACACTTACCGTGTTAAAGAGAGAATCAGACGCCATCTTGAATGTTCCAATACATCGGTAAACACTGTATGGTTTTCGAGCTGAATAAACATGTTACATTGAATAAAAACACGAAAAATATATCCAGTTTGGCAGAAAAGTAACTTATCTTGCCTTTGATAACATTTATTTGTTATATATTTCTTTTTGGACAACTTTTTCGAAGCTATGTGTACAGTAATACAAACCCCACAAAATATTTATTAAATTTTTTTTTTTTTTTTAAGTTAATAACGAAAGGGAAATAATTCCATTTTTAAACGAAAAAGTCAGTTTACCTAACTTACTGTATTAATGCTATTTTTTTTAAGCAAGAAAAAAAAAGGTAAATATCCAGATACGCTACTACAGAACACCGACCACTCTAATTTGTTTTTTTATAGGTAATTGAGGTCGCTGACAACGAATCTGATAGTCAAACTTGGGGCAAATTTACCGTTTGTATGGTATTTCCCCCTGAACCCACGAACTTCTTTCCACCATTTTGCAGCATCCGTTTATGCTACGCGCATGCACGCTGTAGCATAAACGACGGCTTCACCAAGCAAACTATGTTGGGGGGAGGGGATTTTTTTTCCAGGACATAGAATTTTCTAATTTTCAAAAATACATTATAGCGCTTTTTGGGTGGAAAATTTAAAATTAGCTGAAAAAGAAATAAAATAAGAAAAGGAAAGCACACCAAGTTGGAGTAGGGGGGGGTAATTTATCTGGGGTTTGTTTTTACCTGGAACATCGAATTTTCAAATTTTCCGTAAGTAACGCACACTCATTTATCAATTAGAACACCATTTAACATTTTCCGAAGATTTTACTTTGTACATTGGGGGCGCGAGCGGGGGGGGGGGCGGATGTGATGTTGGCGCGCGCGTGCCCCAACATTACATCCCCCCCAAAACAAATTAGAGTGGTCGGTGTTCTGTAGTAGCGTATCTGGATATTTACCAAAAAAAAAATTTAGGTTTGGCTATAAATTCCTAAACTCATTTCACCCTAAAGAATTTAGGTGACTGAAATAGGAATCTAATTGAATCTTTAATTTCCTGAATAGTATCCGACAATTCATTTTTCTTCGAGTTATATCGAATACATTAATACGGACTTTAGGGGCTTTTTTCGTAATGTTACTGTAAAAATTATTTTTTATTGTTACAAATTACAATGCTTTAAAAAAAAGCAAAAATAAATTCTTGCGTTTTTTATTTACTACTGAAAACCATAACTTTAGTAAAGGTATTTTTTGTTTACACAAAATAAAACATTTTCACTAAGAGTTAAGTAAAAATAATTAGTTCATTATATTCTGCGATCATTATTTGAAAAATACTGCAAATTTCATTAAAATTCGTTAATTTCCTGATTTTTGGTGAATTTTTAGTAAAGGGAGGAATCAAAATGTTTATAAGTGTTTTTGATATAGATGTACATAAGAATACTTTGATAAGTATTTTCAACTTAAATATGTATGGTTATAATAAAATTGTGGGGTCTGTTTCGCGACTGACCTCCATCTAATAGAAATAGGCACCAAACTTTAATAGAGACTTTTCAAAACTATCTGTGTTAGTATACTTTGATAATTATGTTTCAGTTTGAAGAAATATGGTATAATATAATTATGGGGTTTTCGTTAGCGCCTGACCTCCATAGAATGGAAATATGTCACAAAGTTTAACAAGTTTTTTTTTAATATAGATCAACAGAATATTGTGGTAAGTGTTTCAGTATGAACAGATATGGTAGAATAAATTATGGGGTTTATCTACTTTATTTTTACTTTCATCATATTTTGCTTTAGTTTTGATACCCCTAAATTACACCTAAATTTACAACTCTTCCTTTTCATAACCTATCATACTTTCATAAATGAGAGTCCATTTTATGTACGCTGCTTTTTAACCCAGTCAACGAGGGGTACTTCTGCAAGTATATATGTGACGGGACACCGGACGATGCCGGGTGTCCCGTTCAGCTAGGTGAAGATAAGAATGCTTATGGCCGGGGGGGGGGCGTGCTGATACTGTGTCAAAGATTAAGACAGGCGGTAGTTCGGCAGACATGATATCTGTTTTAATGGCGGAAAAAAAGGAGATTATTCTTCTAGTTGGATCTGGTGAGAATGAGTTTTTAATTGATTCGGACAGTCTCGAGAATTGGGCTCCAAAATGTCTGCTCGGAGTCGGGGACCCGCGGTGTGTTAACTCAGAGACCACCAAGCTAGTTTGACAGATATATTCACAAAACAATAGAGAAAGAGAAAAGAATAAGATAACAGAGGGATAGAAAAAGAAATTCACAAGAGAAGAAAGAGGGGGGAATAGAAGATAATGGAGAAAAGGAAGGAAGATGCTTTTGATATAAACGACGATCGCCTACTCGAAAAGAGTTAGAAGGGTTTTGGCAGTCTTTGGTCAGCGAGCGAAGCGTACACATCGGCTCTCGCCCCGCCTGGGGGTGAGAGGGGCAGAAATCTCTAGACTAACTTGAAAGGATCTTGTTCTTAGCTAGAGAATTAACCTGAAATCTCAAGTACCTGCATCACGAAGCGCGGATAACGAAAACATGACTTTAAACAAATGTAGAATGATTGCAAATAATTATTTTATTTGGTTTAAACGAAAATGACCTCAGAGTTTTTTCTTTGTTTTTCGATTGCCGGCATAAGTGAAAATGCAGTTTATTTCAGGTATGCCCTGACGCCAGACGATGAAGACTCAGACATAAAACCAGAGTGACGGCCGAAGAGGACAATGTTGCCACACGGACTTGGGGTCATGCACGTTTAACGTGCCTTGAGCAGCGGAGGTATGTTTTCCAGGGACCAGTACGAGTCTGGTCACGCTGGAGGGGTCCACCACTGGACGACGCAGGCCCGGGACATCGTTCTCGTTACAACGTGATGCGTGTGACGCGTCCGTTACAACGTGAGATGTTCCGTTACAACGTGGTGCCGTGACCAGGATCAAAGTGCAGCATCTGTTCTTCGGATGCCGCACTTCCATTTCTTGTTCTCTTTCGGTGGAGGAGAAATCCTTCACGACTGGGACAATTCTTATTTTTGTACCCTTGAGCGTCTCTCATATATATATATATATATATATATATATATATATATTAGATATGTATAAATATCTTCATATATATGTATATATATACGTATGTATATGCATATATACGTATATATATGCATATATATATATGTATATATATGTATATGTATGTATTTATATGTATATATACATTTATATGCATATGTATATAAATTTATATATCTATACATATGTATATATGTATGCATATATATGTATATATGTATGTATGTATATATATATGTGTATGTATGTATATATATGTGTATATATGTATATATATGCATATATATATATGTATGTATATATATGTATATTTATGCATATATGTCTATATATGTATTTATATGTGTATATGTATATATATATATATATGTATATATGTCTATATATGTATATATATGTGTGTATATATGTATATATATGTATATATATGTGTATATATATATGTTTATATATAGGTGTATATATGTGTGTATATATGTGTATATATGTATGTATATTTAAAAACCATAAAGCGGAAGACCATTACCCGCATTAAGCTGGTCTGCAGTTTAATTTGTTGCTGGCTATCTTGCTCTTGCTTGTTGCTGGATCTCAACATTTTCAACCGAGAGAGAGACTTAGCTGTCGTACAAAGCTAAGACTCTGTAACATCATATTTGTATAGATACTCCCTCAGGCATTTGGGCTCATGGATTTTAAATGTCTGAGGGAGTGGCACTCGTCTGACAAGACGTTGTAATCATCATATGTATGTATATAGTTATATATGTATGTATATATATGTATATATATATATGTATGTATGTTTATATATATGCATATATATGTATGTATATATGTGTCTATATATGTGTATATATATATATATATATATATATATATATATATATATATATATATATATATTGGTAGGTTTTTATTTGCTATGACATTGATATTAAAAGTCTAGTTTTTCTGTTTAAGAATTGTCAAAACCAACTTTTTAATATACTCAGTCATGAACATGCGAGCAACTACATGAAGGTTTACTACTTTGCATATACATTTTAAAAAGGGGTGTTAATTCGTTCCTTATTCATTATATTATTATATAGATAATACTCTGTTGATTATTATATAGTACCGAATCATATATTTAGATATATATACATATATATACTTATATACATAAATATATACTAATATACACATATATATACATATATCTATATAAGTATATATACATATATAGGTATATGTACATATATATATATATATGTGTGTATATATATATATAATATATATATATGTGTATATATATATATATATATATATATATATATATATATATATATATATATATATATATATATATATATATATATATATATATATATGCATGCGATACAACCGCCACTCCGTCAGTAATAATATTAGCGTGTATTAGACAATGAAAGAAGAAAAGAATGAGGTGAGGATGAAGAACTCGGTAGGGGAAAAGTCCGATTAAAGGAGGAAATAACTAAATATTTTAGTTTTTGCTGCTTTTGTATGTGTTTGTGTGGAACGATGAAACCCTTTCCTTCGATGAACGTTGGCTGATTTAAGAGACAGATTACACCGCCGCCATCATCGCTGCCGCCGCCGCCTCTGCTAACGCAACAACCTCTGCCATCTTTTCTTTGGGAATTGCATCTTATTACAGGTAGGCACAGCTCACAAAAACGATAAGCGAAAACGAAATCCGTAAGGAAGCCATCTTTCTTTCTTTCTTTTTCTTGCTAATTAAAAAGACATGTGCCTTAAGAAAGGAGATGGAGAGCAGGGGTGGTGGGGGACATTTTCATACATCTCCCCCACCTTCCATGATATTCTTTACAGTCGACGAGTATTCATTCGACGATATCCGGGTAAATACATCGGATCAGAGAAAAATTATTCAAAATATAGTCAGATTTGCAATTTTTCTTGAAATACAATTTTTTAAAATGTATTTTAATTTTCTTTTATTTAATTTTTGTTTTTGTTACAATAAATATTCGATTATTATTTTAAAAAAAAAATAATGTTCATTTATTTAAGTTACGTATAGGCGAGAAAATATATTGTTTGTTAATGTGTTTTTTTTAAATACAGAAATAATTTATTTAGGTTCAACAAAGAAATCGTCTTTGCTTTCAGTATCATTTGATCCCGTATTACGATATATGTGTGTGGGGAGGGGGGTCTTTTTGATTGAGCACTATCAACGACCCTTGTTTGAATTCAATGCTTCTAATCTTTTGAATATTTTCAACCTAGAATAAATATATATATAAATATATATATATATATACAGATATATATCAATTTCTTTTTAATTCAACATTCTACTCTTTCTATATTTTCTTGTTTGTTATTCGATAGAATCGAGGCATTTAAGATCTTGTATTTAAAAACAAAATAATAAACGAATGCATAAGAAGGGCAAGTTAATCGTAACTACAAATCAACAGGGAAATATTTTTTTTTAATTACAAAAATGACTCCCTCCTCTTTTCTCGTCCGCACTTCGCCGTTTACTACAAACTAGCGCGCACCTGTTGTTCAACTATCGCCTTCGTCTTCTCATCATCTTTATTAAAATCACAAGGCACATCTTTTGTTTTCGACGTTTGTAATGTTTTCCTTTAGCTTTTGATTTTTTTTTTTTTTTTTTTCAGATCCAGAGACATAAAGGGAAAATATGAAAGATGATTCCACAGAATTTCAACTGAACCAAACCGACTTTTATCGAACAAAACCTAAAACTTAGTTTAGTGTAAGGTTAAAATTAAAATACCGGGTTCGGTTCAAATTATGTAGAAGTATCATATCACTATATAGCACTGATAAGTAAAACAGACTTCTTTTTTTTTTTTTAATTTTACCTCACTAATAGGTTAGACACAAGAGCAGGTGTTGGCTTTCATAAAAAGTGTTTCTGTGGAGAAAAATGGCTTTGAAATTTGCAATCATAGGTGTTCAGCTCATTTCGTTAACCACTTAGCTACCACAATACAAGAAATATAAACGGCTGCTTCTAGCAAACTACATCTTATTAAAAAGTATTTTTTAATACGAAAATATTTTAAAATGTTACGATTAGCAGTGACTGATTTCCAGAGTTCAAATCTCTAATTGCACTATGCACTGATGAGTCCGTGAAATATTTTCGGTATTTTTTCTTTCTCAGTCAACTAAAAACACGAATGAGTTTGGTTTTTTTTTTTGGGGGGGGGGGTTCTCCTATGGATGGTCATGATGGTCGAAACAAGTCAAATAAATCAAAGGAAACAAACACATTAATACGCTTAAATATTTAGATTTTAGAAGAATTATTATTCGAGTATGAGATCATATTCCATTCTCCTTTGAAAAAATTCGATATCATATTCCATTCTCTTAAAAAAAAAAAAAGTATTTCAAAATAAAAAAATTCGCGTATCAAATATGCGCATCAACTTTACAAAAACGCAAACCATAGCAAATGCCAAAACGCCCAACTAGCATATGCTTTTACAAATCAGCTGATTTCAGTTCAAATCGTTGCCAGGGTATTGAAACCACGAAATACTCCCTTGGTAATACGGGAAGCTTACATATGAAATCGGTTTAACGTTGCGGATGTCGGGGTAAATCCAGCTCCCCGGAGCTTCTGGAAGAATTTAAAAATATCCGAGAACGAACTAATCGGCATTCCCCGATAGAGCACCTCAGACGATAAGCAATAAATAACACCTTTCCTGAATGAATAGAGAAGAAATCTAAAGTCCAATGTAGGCCATCAGGTCGTCTGAATGATGGCAAGGTGAACCTTGGCTCGTTTCACAAGTTGGCCAGAATCAATCACTTTCAGTAATTATTTTTATTTTGCTTGTTTTGTTTTTGATTTTCACCCACTAAGTTGTTAGTGGGTGTCGATAAAACGTTAAATCTTTTATGAGTTTAATATTTTTGTTTTTTCATCATACTTATCCATCAACAAGTGTGCTACTTATAATGAATAAGTACCCAGAGAATGTTAGTCCTTAATAGTCAGCCTTGAATATCGCTGAAGAAATATCGCTGGAAATGGTCGAAGCAGTATACTATTTAAAAGTTACAAAAATTATAAAAGGACAGACGATATGTGAAGAGTTAGGTCAGTGTTTTTAAATTTGGTACTTTTTTTCTTTTTTTTTCTTTTTTTGAACAACCTGTTCTTTTCTCTTTTCTTTTATCTTAACCCTCACCTAAGTTTTAGCTTTTGTTCAGCTTTTGTTGTTTGGTTCGATTAAAATTCTGTGGAGGCACTGAAATCTTAGCCCCTCAAAATAGAAGACAAAGCTTTTTAAAAACTTTCTAAAAAAAATGGAAAGAAAGTAAAACTAAATCGTAAAATGATTGACCATTTCCGAGATTGACTTTAGATTCTCCCTCGATACTCTGGACTGGCTACGTAAGTACTGAAATTCTTTGGGTGTTTGGTAATTTACAAATAGCACAGGTATCGTATCACTCAGTCAGCATGTTAATAATGTTCAAGTTGAACAAATTCGGGTTGATGATAAAAAGTCAAATTAGGCATCTTCTAATTTCCGTTTTACATTTTCTTTAAATGGTGTAATTTTATTCATATATATATTTTTATGATTACCTAACAATGTGACACTAATAAGTAGGAATTATTAATTGTGAAGATGCATTTTTTTTTTTTTTTTTTTTTTTTTTTTTTTTTTTTTTTTTTTTTTTTGCTGTTAACGGTTGAGCCATTAATTGTACCTGTCCCTGTATACCAGAAATGTACTCTGTACGCTTATATACCCAGAAATGTTAATTGGCGCATTTGGGTCTTCCACTGTCAGCCCCTGTGGAAGGGAATATCCGTTTCTACCGACTACTACATCGACCACATAAATCACAGCGACTATCTATAATATCAATTCAGGTGTTTTGTTTGTTTGAAAAATCACAACCGACTCTCAATCTGATTATTACGAAGCAACTCCATTTTATGGTTTAACGAACTGTTAGGAAAAAAACAAAAAAAACAACTCCCATTTTTTTTTTGTCTACTTTTTCCGCTCCCCCTCAACGTTGCATTCGACCGTGAGCGATAAACAGTAAAATATTTTCCTCCTCCTCCTCAATAAATGGAACAATCTATCAATTGGAAGAATTCTTAACTGCATCTGTAGTCTTGATTAGTTCCCTTAAGTCCGACGCCCCTAACCCTAACCCTATTATTATTTCCCCATAACGATTTAGTTAGGATGGGCTTTTCAAATTAGTTTTCTTTTAAATTTAATCCCATTTTTACGAAAAACTTTAAACGTTCAATACATTCATCAGGTTTTAGTTAATTCTTTTTTTAATATTTCTGAATTCTTTTTTAATATGAATCAATATTTTAAATATATATTTAAAAAAAAACATTTTCTTGTATTTAACAACAAATGAAGTCTGAAAATTCCCCTGGAAAATAAAATACTTAAAAACCATGAATACCTACTTTATTTCACCTGGATTTTCATCAACATTTTTTTAATGTGTTTAATAATTTTTGAATCCTTTTTTTTTTTTTTTACTTGGTTTTCTATTTTTACCTCTTTCTTTCATTCCTTCCTTTTCATTCCCCCTTCTCTCTCTCTCTCTCTCTCTCTCTCTCTCTCTCTCTCTCTCTCTCTCTCTCTCTCTTTAAAAATGAATGAAAATATGATTACTGGAATATAATTTTCTATTGTTTATTATTTATACATGCTCTGAATAGGGGGAAGAGTAAAAATTAATATCTATTAAGTTTAATACACACACACATATGTGTGTGTGTGTTTGTATACATATATGTGTGTGTGTGTGTGCTTTGTCACATACAACATAATATGTGTATATGCACATATTTATTCCCATGCTCCGCACTTATTCTGTATTTTTATGCACACATCTTAATGCCAACAAATGCTCTCTCTCTCTGTCTCTCTCTCTATATATATTCATATGTATAATAATATATATATGTAAAACATGTTTATTTTCTTTATTCATATAGAATGTCTTTCTATCGTCATCAGTTTCATTATTGTGGCAGTATTATTTGTGATATTCATTCCATTTTTGTTGCTAAAAAGAATGTTTTGTATTATTATTAGAAGATGAAGAATATGCGACCAGAAAGAATGGTACCATGACAAACGAACTTCCTACAAAGGAGGAGGTACTACCTGGGAGGATGCTATTATGATGAGTAAACATAGTCTACCCTACCACCCAAAAGGAGGAAGTAATGATTGGGAGGCTGATCTTATGACTAACAACTGATTCTCCACAGGAAGATGTAATTGTAGGGATGATATTGTGACAATAGAACATATACTACACTAAACTCCCCAACCTCATCGCTGAATTGAGAATTACAAGATCGCACATTAGTTTGAAAAGAATTAAACGATAGCACTAAAGTACATTAATAGAAGTAATAATATAATTTTGGCTTCAGACAGGCAGATACCAAATCTCCATTAGTAATAGATTTAGCAGCTGTTATTTTATAAAGTGGGCCATTGTTTGGCACAAGGACATCAATATGGAGCAGCCAATGATGCTTTCAGTTGATGAACTCAACGTAAAGCAAAAACGCACAAAATATTTTTACCTTGTAAATTGATATATTTCAGTTTTGTTAAATATAAAATATGAACATAAAACGAAATAAAATCTAATAATTTCGTTTGGAAAATAAAAACGGGGCGAAGTGAAGAGCGCTGGTTGTTGTGGCGAACCCCGTGATGTGTAGAGACAATGGACAAGGTAGGATTCGTATCGAATAAGAAAAAAAAGAAAAGAAAAATGTATCGAACCTTCTTAAAAGTAAAACTGTATGAACGAATGAAAGAATGAAAAAATGATGATGATGATGTTAGTGTTGATGATAGTGATATTTATGATTATTTGATTAGATACAGATGATGATGATGACGATAGTGACGATGATCACATTCGTGATGATGATCAAGATGGTGATGATGGTTGTACATGAGACGATGATGCTTGTTTTGGTGATGCTTATGAATAAAAGCAGCAACAAGTCCTCACTCTTTCTATAATGAATATTTAAAAGCCCCCCCCCGCCCTCCTGTTCCGCTTAACATAAACGGCTGCTGCTGCTAATAAAAATAGTAGACCCACCACCACCGCCGCCGCCGCAGCCACCTTAAAATCTGTACAAGCATCTTTCGGTTCCTTAACACGGTAGTGACGCGATCGAACAATACGGTCTTATTTGCATGTCCCTCTAAGTTAGACACAAGGTTACTTTTTAAATGCGGCAGTACTTTAGATGAAGATGTAGACTCCCATTGGCATTCTCTGACAAGTGGGGAGCACCTCAAACGACAGTCTATAAAAATGGAGATAATGCCTGGGAGAATGGCCTCCTGAAGTTTAAGATACACTGCATGGGTATTTTAGTGCAAAGGCCGGATTTTAGTTAAGCTGCAAAAACGAAACTTAAGGCTTGAGTTTGAACTTTAAAGTTTAATTCTAGTTAGCAATCGCTTTCTCGTCGTAAGTTTAAAGGCTTTGAAATCATTTCAAATTTTACAAGGCAATGGAGAAATCTTTTTAACTAGCGCTGTTTTAGTCTAAAATAATGCAAAAGAAATAATGACCGGAAACGGTTTACATCTTAACCTTCGAAATTCGAAACTGATTGGGGTGGGGGCTTTAGAATTCGCAGCTGTGAAAATAATTCCTACCTAGAATTAAAGTTTAAATTCTATGGTGCTGCTACCACAGAGACAGGGTTTTATTTTTTTGACCTCGTCATCATCAGATCAATTAAATTCAGCAAATGACTTTCCATAAAGATTACCACAATCATTCGACGAAGGAGTAATAGGGAGAAAAAAATGACGTCATAAAGAAGAGGATTTTTAATTTCCCGTTGTCAAATTTTAAGTGTAAAATTTGTTTTTTGGGGTTTTTTTTTCTGCCAAACGAATGTTAACAATACTAAGACAACGGACAATCGAGAAAGAAAGTGGCAGGTGCGATACATGTAGAAATTGAGGTCACGAAAGTGACGGCATATGTAGGTAATTAACATCCATACATACATTCACATGCATAAATATATATACATGCATATACATACATATATATACACATAGTTAAATATATATGCATACATACATAAATATATGCATACATATATACACCTTCATATACATATATATATATATATATATATATATATATATATATATACACATATATATACATACATACATAGGCAATGAAAAATGCATAAAATATTTTTAGATAAATTGAATAGATACACACACACACACACACACACACACATGTCGTTAACCCTTTGAACACCGTCACCTCCTGAAATGAATATTAAAACAACATATATATGGGAAGGAAAAGTATGCTCGATGTAACTACAGAGCATATATAATAAATAAATTAAAAAAAAATCGATATTTCAAATTCTAAGATGTTGTCCATCTTACCGTTTATTTCTCTCAGCATGCTTAAATGAATTAAATATTTTAAAAAGCTGAAAGAAATAAACGGTAAGCTGGACACCATCTTTTTGTTATATATATATATATATATATATATATATATATATATATATATATATATATATATATACACACACACACACGAAGTGCCTTGAATAAGTTTCTAGACTTTTTCATACACGCACGTTTATTGATAGTAAGCACATACACATGAAACTCTAGTCCCCTTTAAAGTAATCTCCTCCGACTGCAATGCACTTGTACCGTTCCAACAACTTCATGAATGCCACTTTTATTTTCTCAATTGTCTCATAACGTCAGCCTCCAAGGTTTACTTTGAGCTTAGAGAATAACCAAAAGTCAGAGGAAGCAA